>NC_056727.1:356909970-357105455 GCF_019279795.1 Protopterus annectens | reverse complement strand
GATTATGCCTCTCAGATCGTCCATCGTTGTTGGGAGCTGTCCTTTCCACTGGGTGCTTCGGCCCTCGACAGCTCTGTTCAGGTTCCCTCTTGAGGCCATGCATCCGGAGTGAGTCCTTGCTGCCTTCCCTTTGTTTCTTTGGCTCCGAATGAGGTGGCAAGGCTTCCTCTGGTCTGTTGGCTTTACAGGTAGTGAAAAGGGCATTCTCCCTTAATGGAGAACCATCATCTCATATAGTGCAAACTATGCTAGTGCCCCCTTTGGGTCCTGGTCTTGAGCCTACTCATTTTGTCCTAAGCCAACCCTCCCCGGGCAGTCTCCAGTATCATCCTTCCCTCGAAGGATCCCCTTCTTCTGATACCCCCCCCCCCCAATTATCATGCGGAGTACGTCCCCGGATGAAGACATGCAAAATGATGCACACCCACTCGTTGGTGGAGTCATTAACCAAAGACACTGTCTTTGAGGGAGAATGATCCTTTCGATCCCCTCCTGATGTCTCCTTCCAAGAAATTCTAGAGATCCTGAAACAGAAAAGTGGGTGATCTGTACAAACTCCTCTTCCTGAGGAGTCACTGTTCTTAGAGGCCTTCAGGGTGGGCCCATCTGCATCCTGGATGCCCCCCAAGACAGCCTTGTTGATCTGTTTTCCTGTTGGGCATGGAAGTAACTGGATACCATAGAGCCTATTCCGAAGAGTCCTGATAGGTTCCTTGTCCCTCCATTTGACAGGAAATGTTGGAGTAAGGGCCTTGTAGTTGTCATGTGGTGGCGGCCACTAAAGTACTGGCAGCAGAGTGTGCTAATGTTCATCTACCTAACAAGAAGTCTAGAGCATTGGACAGGTTCAGAAAGCGAATTTGTGCCTAAGCCACTTTTGTGCTGTGGTCATTTAATTATCTAGCTCATTTTACCTGGCTTCAGAGAGAGCTAATCAAAGAGCTGTCAGCTTGTCTGCAAGTCCATGCCTGCGGAGGAGCCTAAACTTTCTCCCAAGCTGGCCACTTTGTTATCCATTGTCATCTCTTTGATGAGACTAATCTGCCGTACAGCAGAAAGTACCTCATGGGCTGCTGCCTCAGGCCTATCCCTAAGGAGGTATGTTTCCTGAGACAATGTGATTTTCTAGAACCCTTTTAGGTGTCCTGTATTAATCCCCCTTTTGTTGCCTCATCATGGTTTGCTTCTTCTGTTAGAAATACTTCTAACATTTACATTTCTGTGAGAAAGAGAGACTCGCCCGCAGCCAAAAGGATGGGAAGACCCTTCTGCTGTGGGAATCAAATTTTCTATGCCTCAGAGGTCTTTTTCGAGGAGCCAGTGTGGAAGCAAGAAAATGTGGTTCCGTAAATCTCAAGGGCCTTAACAGGATGTGTGTGGGGATCCCCCTCCAGAGTCAGAGGAGGAAGGTTTAATTTTCCAACGTCTTCCTAGAGGCAGAGGGGGTCTGCAGAACCAGGTCTTCAGAGACACCTACCCTGATGAACCCTGTCAGCACTCCTTAAGTGCTGCCCGACTGTCTATCTCTGGAGGCAGTCTGGAGTTGACTTTCCTTGCACCTAGAAGCCTGGACACACTTGAACAGTTCATTGGTGCTAAATGTAATATTCAGAGGCTTCTGCATTCCATTTTTCCTCACCCCTCCAAACATCAACAAAGAAACTCCCCGACGTGCCATCCAGTCAGAAGGAGCAGGCAGCCCAAGAAGTTCAAAAATTGCTGCAAAAAGAATCATCCCACTGAGTCCTGACTGAACATAGGGGATTTGGAATTTCCGCTTCTTTTTGGTGCAGAAAAAGACAAGGGACTTGAGACCCATACTGGATCTACGCGATTTGAACTATTTTGTTAAGAAGTAGAGATTCATAATGGTCACAGTTCAGTCCTTTCTGTCCCTGTTGCTCAGTGATGATTGAATGTGCTCAATAGATTTCAAGGATGTTGTACTATCATATCAAAATAGACAGATCTCCAAAAGATTCCTGTGCTTTTTTGGCTGGGAGCCAGTCACTTTCCATTTAGAGCACTGCCCTTTGGGCTCATCACAGCCCCACCGGTTGTTAACCAAACTCATGGCAGTTGTAGCAGCTTACATGAGACTCTGAGGACTCTGGGTTTTTCCATATGTAGGCGAGTGGCTCCTCACTGCCTCCATGAGACATCAGCTTCTCCAAACCAGCAGTTATCTGATTCATATTTCACACTCCCTGGGCATCACTGTAAATTTAGACAAGTCCATTCTGACTCCTGTGCAGAACCTTATGCAGTTATACATGAGAAATCAAACAGCTTCTGTTTCTCTTCACAGCATTACAATACTGCGGAATTAAGTCCGAGAACTGTTAGAAGTCAGTTGTGACATAAAGCTTTTGTCATGGAAGACTCTCTTCAGTTGCCCTTACTTCAGCAAAAAGAATTCCTGAGTTACAGGTGTTGTTTTCCAAATCTCTTTATGTAATATTTCATAAACACAGGGTTTCACTGCGTACCAGTCCTTCCTTTATGCCTGAAGTAGTCACGGAAAGCCGCATTAACCAATCTGTTCACTTACAGGTATTTTTTTTCCAATTTTTCCAACAAAGGAGAGTACATTCTGCATCTCCTTGAAGTTCTTGGATAACTGTGGTTTTATATGCATAGGTCAAAGCAGCACAGGAAGTCGGGCCAACTGTTTATAGCCTTCTCTGCTAACAAATTAGGTTGAGAAGCGTCAGAAATCACCCTGGCCAAATGGATCACTAACTGACTGTATCTCCTTCATTTACTCTTGAGAGGGTTAGGATTACCTCGACCTTCACAGAGAGCATTCTACTAGATCTATGGATAATGCTTCTGCCTTTTCATCCAGGCTTTCTTTTGATATTTGTGGTGGAGCCACCTGGTCTAACAGTCGCACCTTTGTTGTGCCCTAAAAATTGGATATTTTATCTTGAAGCAGGGCTTCCTTTTGCTTCACGGTACTCTGGCACATCCTTCCATGAGGGCCACCCAGGAACCTCCTAGCTGGAGAGACTGACCCAGTTGTGAGGAGGAATGAAGAGGACATCAGATTAGGAAGTTCATGTCATAACATAACTTGGCTTCTATGTTGTCAGTCTTTATTCCTCCTCACTTTCCCACCCAGCCATCCCCACTGCCTTATTCTTCTAGAGAATATATGGAAGATTGTGAGACTCTTTATGTCCCAAGTTTGAACCTCGATTGTCTTTTTCACAATCCTGCCCTTGTTTTCTTTGGATGGTGAATCAGTAAACTCTATCTGAGCTGTTGGGGTGGGTGTAGTGCATTATGGGTAAAGGGAGGAGTTTGAGAGTCGGATCCAAGTCTGGAAAATATGGCCAAGCCGGAGCAGAGGGTCTGATCCAAGAACCAGTCGTGAGGAGGAATGAAGATGGACAACATAGATTCCAAAGTTATGGTAACACGTAACTTCCTATTTAATTGAAAATCATTTTTGTGTTGATTTTACTTTTTGGGTTTGAGGAAGGGTTTTAAATTGTTTTTTTTTTTTTTTTGCTATGCCTGTTTTTTGTGTGGGGGAAAAAAGCAACTTTTAAAGACTTTTATTGGCTCTAGCTGTTTGTTTTCCCTGTGGAAGAGGCACCAGTTTTGGCTTGACTACAGAACAAAGTAATTAATTGTCCCATGGTCTGTCCTCCTAGCTGCAAAAAAAAAAGTTAAACAGCCTTTGCCCCCACTGCAGGCTAGCAATTTGCCTCATTTGCAGGTGGGTGATGCTGCTGGGGCCATAGCTTGTTCCTCAGAGCACTCCTCTTTTACCCCGGATCCCTCTGGTGCACCTATAGCCCCTGTGGTCTGGGGGTTAGCCATGTCCTCTCTAGCTGTTGGGAGTCCCCTCAGTAGGTAAGGGAGAGTCACTCTTATCGGTCTTGGGAGAAGGATCAGCGAAGGTTTCTCTGTTTAGTCAAAATGTTGTGCCCATCCCCAGGGAAGCTGCCTTTGCCATTAATAGTACTTTTGGTCCCATTTTGTCCTTCAGAAAGAAAAAGAAAACTAAACGTGCATCTACTCCACCTCAAATTTTCTTATACAGGAGTAATTTACTTTGTCTGGCACAGGGTTTAAATTGGGCTATTGATACTTCTTGTAAAGTACTTTTTCTTATAAAAGAAAGTGAGATATCTGAAGAGGTTCAAGATTCTGAATCAGGACAGGAGGATGAATGGATAAATACAGGACTTTTTCCTCCGATTTCTGATTCAGACTTTGAGGAAAGCTCAGTTTCTGACTCTCCCTGTTTTTCTCAAATGTGCCAATGTGCTCATGGGAGAACGCTGAGGTTTCTCAGTCCGTGCGAAGGTACTACAAGCTGTTACTGATAGAATTTCCAGAACCTGCACCCATTCCTCCAGTTCATTCAGCTTTGGAGGATGTATGTGTTGCTGCCTACAGATGTTCTTTGTGTTTCACTGTTGCAGTCATTACATTTGGGTTATCTGCATTGCAGTAGCCCTCAGTCTGTTTGATTAACTAAGTTTTGGGTTCTGTGTCGGTTGCTGTCCCTTCTTCCATGATGTCAGGGGTATAAAACATGCAGCCGACGCCATTACATCAGTCTTTCTTGCAGCGCAGTGCCCAAAGCAGAAGCAGTTTGCAAGTGCTGGTCAGCCGACTCCTGAAATTTTTGTTTTCGAGCTTCAGCACCAAAGTCTTCAACTAAAGCTAAGTACCCCGTTGACAAAACTTTTTCTTGCTCCTTACTGATGTCAGTAAAAGTTAATAATTGCATTACTTGTGGAAAGCAAATACCTCACAGAGATTTTAATTCGTATTGTATTCCTTGTGTAGGCCCTGACCACAATGTGCCTTGCTGTCGGTTTTGTGCTTTATTTAAACAGCGCACTATTCGTCGTTGGTTTCGTGTCTAAATATTTTGGATGTTCATCGTGCATACAGCTGCAGTCATAACAGATGGGTTCTCCTGCCGTCAGACGGGTTCTCGGTCGGCCAAATTCCAAAGTCTAGGTCCGGCGTCGGTTGTCGTCGCTTCTTCCCTGACGTCAGTGCGACAGGGGTATAAAAGAACCAGCCGACACCATTTTCTTCAGTCTTTCTTGCCATGCGATGCCCGAAGCAGAAGCAGTTCGCAAGTGCCGGTCGGCCAGCTCCTGAAATTACGAAAATTTTGCAACCAAAGTCTTCTTGAAAGCTAAGTACCCCGTTGGGGAAACCTTTCCCGTTGGGGAAACCTTTCTTGCCTCAGACCGATGTCAGACAAAGTTAATAATTGTATTTCATGTGGGAAGCAAATACCGCATAAGGATTTTCATTCCCTCTGTATTCCTTGTTTAGGCCCAGACCACGACGTCTCGGTCTGTCGTTTTTGTGCTACATTCAACAAACACGCCATTAAGCGTCGGGCGGAGTTCGCCCAGCATTATTTTGGCAAAAAAATTAACTATATTATGTCGTCGGATACTCCGACTCCACTTTTGTCTAAAAAGCGCAAAGATAAGGACCAACACACGAGGTCCGCGGCCTCTACCGACACCACGCCAAAGCCGACTATAGGTGGTCTGGTTCTCAGCGAGGCACCTACGCAGCCCCTGACTACCGACGACACTTCTTTGGCGGTGTCTTATGTGCCCGAGGTCGCAGGCTCCTCGTCCCACACCCCGACTACAGATACCGAAGCCACTATTGGTGGTGAATCTCAAAATGTAGACAGGTCTGCCTCCTCTCAAGGTGTCTTCAGACCTTCCTCTTCTTTTTCCATCAAGGCTTTCACTAAGTCTAAAGCAGCCATGCATTCTAAGAGACAAGCTACACAGGGCCCATCTCCAGGCCCCATGCCTAAAAAACAGATGCTTAAAATGGCTGAGGATTTAATTACTCTTATCAGGGGTTCTCTACCCCCCCCCGGACAAAAGGCCCGGAGTGGAGGAAGAATCCCCCTCCTCTGATTAGGCCTCCATTATATCAGAGCACTCTGATGAACAGGAACTTTCTTACTCCCCTTTTGAAGATTCTGATGCAGAGGAGTCCATTCCCTCTGTATCCCCCCCAGAGGATTACTCATTTGGGGAAACCTTGCATACTTTAAGGGAACACTTCCACTGAGAAGGCCAAGAGTACTCATATTCCAAGAAAAGGCTTAGGGATTTTCTCTTGCTACCTCAGCACAGGCCTCTGGCTATACCTCCTATCTTGGACATACTAGATGATGTGTACTCGGAGGCCTGCCTTAACCCGGATTCTTTACCTCCAACCCCAGTCAAGCCTGACAGGTACTACCGGGTTCCTGACTCACACCAATTTCTATACAAAAGCCATGCGGCTGACCCAGAAACTATCTCACAGGGCCCCAAGGGAATAAAGGCCTCCACTGCTAAAAATCCATTACCTTCCGAGAGAGATTCCAGATCCTTAGAAAGGTGGGGAAAAAAGGTATATACCTCGGCCACCTTAACCATGAGGGCATTAAACTGCCAGTTCCATATGCTAAAGTACCAACAGTTTCTGTTATCACAATTGAGAAGTAAAATGTCACAACCTGAACAACCAGACTTGAAGGAGTTGCAGGATTTGATGCATAGTGCAGAACAAGTGGATAAACATACCTTACAATGTGGTTTTGATGCTCTAGAGGCCTCAGGTAGAGCTGCTGTTACAGGATCAGTCATACGTCGACATGCCTGGCTCAAGGAACAAACCTTACCATATCGTGTCAAAGCTAAATTACTAGATGCTCCTCTACAAAAGGATGTATTATTTGGTGCTAATGCTGAGGAGGTATTAAAGAAAATGGAGGAAAAGGCTAAATCAATGCAAACAGTGAAAGATTTTCTACAGGTACAACCCCCACGTTTCAGTAGAAATTGGCCTTCCAAAAATTGGTCCTTTCCAGCCACGGACAGACCCCAAAGAGGTAGATACAGGCACCCGAGGGGCAGAGGGCAATCCCAAGGATTGTTTAGAGGCAGACAATGGCAAGCTCCTAAACAAAGAGGTGGTGAGGATAGTTCGCAGCCATTCAGAAAGCAAGCCCAATGACTTTCCCCTTTGCATGCCAAGCAAGGCTCAAATGGCAGCACCCTTAGGCAGAAAACTGGCATTATTTTCAAAAAATTGGCATATTGTCACAAAAGACAAATGGATCCTGGACATTATAAACAGAGGCTACAGATTCCATTTTCACACCCTTCCAAAAATGAGAGGCATGCCAAACCTGCCACACAATCAAAGGGCAGAGGCACAAAGACAAATTTCAGATCTCATGGACATGAAAGCTATTCAGGAGTTACCTACTCGCGAACAAGGTCAAGGTTTTTATTCCAGACTATTCCTGGTACCAAGGAAGGGAAAAGATTGGAGACCTATTTTGGACCTATCCATCCTAAACACATTTTTACTCGTACCAAAATTCAAGATGCTCACTTTACAGCAGCTTCTTCCCATGCTGGGCAAGGAGTCTTGGCTGGTAACATTGGACCTCAAGGAGGCATACCTGCATGTCCCAATCAGACAAAATTGCAGAAGATACCACAGATTTCTTGCAGGTTCAACCCATTATCAATTCTCTGCATTGCCCTTTGGCTTATCTACTGCGCCCAGAGTATTCACGAAATGCCTGGCATCAGTAATTGCCTACTGCAGACTTTAAGGGATACAAATATTCCCCTATTTGGACGACTGCCTGATCCAAGCGGACAGCAAGCACATACTTCTGAAACATCTGGCTTATGTAATAATGTTGCTGAATTCTCTGGGATACACAGTCAACAAAAAGAAATCAAGGCTAATACCCTCTCGGAAAATAATTTTCCTGGGTGCCAACTTGGACACAAACACCCAGATGGCCTACCTCATGCCAGAGAAGCAGGGGCAACTAACTCAATACTTCAGAACACTAGCAAATTTCACCAGGCTGACTTCAAGGAAAACCCTGCAGGCTCTGGGATTCATGGCATCTTGCATCCTACTAATCCCATGTGCAAAGCTGCATATGAGGAAACTTCAATGGTACTTGAAAAACCTATGGTCTCAACACAGCCACAGTTTGGAAACAATAATACCACTAATTCCATGTCTTCAAAAGGAATTTCTGTGGTGGGCTCAAGTATGCCAAACAAACACAGGTCTCCCATTCAGCAAGCCTCAAGCAAATCAAGTCATCACAACAGACGCCTCTGACTGCGCCTGGGGGGCGCACATGACAGATCGGTGCATTCAGGGCAAATGGTCCCAAAAAGAAAAGCACCTTCACATCAATCAAAAGGAAATGCTAGCAGTAATAAATGCTTTTATAGCTTTCAAAGACATTCTGCATCCAGGTCAACTATTGATAAGGACAGACAACACCACAGTAATGTGGTACATGAACAACAGGGAGGAACCCATTCATACCCCCTATGCAGGCTGGCCATGTCACTTTGGAACATGGCTCTGGACTTACAAATCGAACTTCAAGCACAGTACTTGCCAGGCAAGGAAAACACGCTGGCAGACAACCTAAGCAGAAATATGACCGATCCACACAAATGTAAGTTGCATCCTCAAGTTTTTACAGAGATAATTCAAGCATGGGGAAGGCCAGACATAGATCTCTTTGCCTCCCACAAAAATCACCAATTGACAAAATTCTGCTCAAGGATTTTTCATTCAAAGGCCTGGAGAGTGGACGCTCTCTCTTTCAGTTGGACAACAATGACAGTTTATGCCTTCCCACCTCTTCCTCTGCTGCCCAAAGTTCTATTAAAAACCAGAGCAGACAGACCAAATATGATTCTCATTGCTCCAGACTGGCCAAGACAACACTGATACCCACTCCTGAGGAGCCTGACGCATTCCCCACCATGGACCCTGCCTCTAATTCTTCTTCTTCTGACTCAGCACAGCTTCAAAACTCTTCACAGTCAGCTAAAAACACTCAATCTGGCCGCATGGAAGATTCCTTAACATCACAACAGACCCTATTCTCCAAGGAGGTGCAGGATGTCATTTGGAGGCCAGAAGGCCGTCTACTAGAAAAGCTTACTCCGCAAAATGGAAACTGTTTTGTGCCTGGAATGAGAAAAAGGGCCAGAATCCTGAAAACTGAATTTACCTCAAATATTACAGTATCTAGCTGAGCTGCTAAGCAGTGGACTTTCATTCTCCTCCATCAAAATCCATGCCTCAGCCATTTCTGCAGAATACAACACTGATCCACCTTTATTCTCTCACCCCTCTTAAGACAGTTCCTCAGAGGGGCTAAGAATATAAAACCCCCAAGGAAACAACCAATACCTGCTTGGGATCTCAATTTCATTCTAGAAAAACTGACCTTGCCTCCTTTTGAGCCAGCTGCCTCAACAGATTTGCAATATTTGTCCTGGAAAACAGCTTTCCTTCTGGCTATTACTTCAGCTCGTAGGGTATCGGAACTACAAGCCCTCATGGCTGTGCAGCCTTTTATCATCTTCCATCAGGACAGAGTTTCCTTACGAACCAACCCGTCCTTTATGCCATAAGTGATATCCAGGGTAGCTTTGAATTAGGCTATACACTTACCTACCTTTTATCCTAATCCTCAAAACAAAGGGGAGAGATTACTACATTCCTTGGACATCCACAGACAGCTGCGTTATTATTTGGACAGAACAAAGCCTTTCAGAAAATCAGAACAGCTCTTTGTGTCCTATGCTATAGGAGCTCAAGGGAAGCCAATTTCCAACAGACAATCTCAAAATGGATAGCCCACTGCATACGCTTTTGTTATTCTTTTCATGGCAAAACTGTACCTACAGGCATCAGATCTCACTCCACAAGGGCTACGGCTACCTCTGCAGCTTTCCTCAGAGGAGTTCCTACCAAAGATATTTTAGAAGCAGCCACTTGGAGTTCTGTGCATACCTTCTCCAAACACTACCACCTTCCATTATACTCCAAATCTGAGCAGGCTTTGCCACTGCAGTATTGCAGGGCATCCTGCCTCCTCCTAGTTCCACCTAGTGCCTACCACCCCTTTCTTAACTTTGGGATTCTACCCATCTGTTATGATTGCAGCTGTATGCACGATGAACATAGTACAGTTTTGTACCTACCATAAATGTAGATGTTCGAGTGCTAATACAGCTGCAGTCCAGGTTTCCCTCCCTCCTTCCCCTCTTGGGACAGGCCTATTGGCTAACACCTCCTCATACAACCTGATTGGGGTATTCATTTATGGTGTATTTGCTTGCACTACTATATTTTGATTATATGGCATTGTTTTATTACACAAATTTATGTATTGCCTTCCTTCTGGGGGCACCTGACATCTGGGGCAAGAAAAACTGAAGAAAATGGTGTCTGATGGTTCTTTTATACCCCTGTCGCACTGACGTCAGGGAAGAAGCGACGACAACCGATGCCGGACCTAGACTTTGGAATTCGGCCGACCAAGGACCCGCCTGACGGCAGGAGAACCCATCTGTTATGACTGCAGCTGTATTAGCACTCGAACATCTACATTTATGGTAGGTACAAAACTGTACTTTTTTGGTTTAATTATCCAGAAATGTCGTCTGTTCGCCTTCTGACTACCGGGATTCCGAAAAACAGAAAAGATAAAGACAGAGACAGGCCGCTGAGGTCCAAAGTTGCCGACGATGCTTCTCCTAAGCCAGTCACCAGTTCGCCGGTACTCGGAGAGATTCTTTCGCAGCCTCTGATACCAGCTACTTCTGACTCGCAGGCCTCTACTGAGACCCATTCGGAGTCCGGTATGCCGCAAAATGCTTCAACTGTGGAACCTGCGGATGTCTCTACCTTGGATGGGTCTGGAGCCACTGTGCAGGCACTGGCTTCTGAGGGTGTATTCAGGCCTACGGACTTGCATATTAAACCGACGCCTCCTTCTTCATTTAGGCCAAAATCTCGAACCATGCCTAAGAAACTGATGCTCTGGCTGCATGCTCAGGCTTATGTGCCTAAAAAAACAAATGAGAAGAATAGCTGAAGATCTTATAACTCTAATCAGGGGAAGCCAACCCCCCTTCTAAGAGACCTAGGACTGAAGTTGTTTATGAATCTTCTGATCAGGATTCGGATTGTTCTGCTGATCTGAATTTGCCCTTATCTACTTATGAGGATTCTGATGCAGAGGACTATTCTGTCAGCTTCTCCTCCAGAGGATTTTTCTTTTGGTGAAACCTTACAATACTCTTAAGGGAGCATTTCCACTGGGAAAGCCAGGATTTTTTTTATTCTAAAAAGAGGCTTGGAGATTTCTTACTCCTACCTCAGCATAGGCCTTTAGCTATACCTCCTGTACTAGACATTGTTGATGATGCCTTTTCATTTTCTAGTTTGTCCCCTGATTCTTTGCCTCCTACTCCCAGAAAACCTGATGGATATTACAGGCTTCCTGATTCTCACAAGTTCCTTTTTAAAAATCCTATTGCAGATCCAGAGACTGTTTCACAGGGACCTAAGGGCATTAAGGCTTCTACTGCTAAAAACCCTACCACCTCTGATAGAGACTCCAGGGTGCTGCATAGATGGGGTAAGAAAGTTTACACTTCTGCAACCTTGGCCATTAGTGCTTTAAAACTCCCAGTTTCATGTGTTAAAATATCAACAGCATGTTATTGGATTGCTTAAACAGCAAATGATGTTAATGCCTGACTGTGCTGAAAATAAAGAATTACAAGATTTAATGCATTCTGCTGAGCAGGTTGGAAAACATACTTTGCAATGTGGATTTGATTCATTAGAGGCCTCTTGCAGGGCTGCTGTTACTGGGTCTGTGGTCAGAAGGCATGCTTGGCTTAAGGAGCAATCTTTGCCTAATCATGTTAAAGCTAAATTGCTGGATGCTCCCTTAAATCAGGACCTCCTGTTTGGCAACAAGACCGAGCAAGTTCTTAAAAAGATGGAAGATAAAGCTAAATCTATGCAAACTGTTAAAGATTTCTTACAAGTTCAGCCTCCTAAATTTAGTAGGCACTGGCCCTAAAATTGGTCCTTTCCAGCCCCTTCCAGGTCTTCTCAAGCCAAACCCAGGTTTCAGTCCCAAGGGACACACAAGACTAGGCAGTTGGGGGGGGGTTTCTGCACCCAAGCCTGGGAGCAGCAAGACTCTTCCCCTATGGAAAACCGTCTCAATGACTTGCTTTTAAGACTTCCAAGCACTTCCCAACTGAATGCTCCTTTAGGCGGAAATATTGGTCTGCAGGCCAAAAACTGGGAACTCATTTCCCAGGACAAAGGGTTCTAAATATAGTGTCCCAAGGATACAGATTTCATTTCCACACGTTACTAACACCAAGCGGGTAGCCAGATATACCCCCAAATCAGTGGGCAGAGGCCCAAAATCAGGTACTGTCTCTCTTAAACATCGGGGCTATTCAGTTGGTACCAGAAGAGGAAAAGGGACAAGGTTTCTATTCGAGACTTTGCCTGGTACCCAGAAAAGGCAATTCATGGTGTCCTATCCTGGACCTTTCCATTCTAAACAATTTTCTGGTGATTCCAAAATTCAAAATGCTGACTCACCAACTGCTTTTCATGCTAGGCAAGGATGCATGTTGGCAGCACTGGATTTAAAAGAAGCATACCTGCACATCCCTATCAGGAAGTCTTGCAGAAGTACCTACGCTTCAAAGCAGTCTACATGCACTGTAAGTTCTCTGCACTGCCATTTGGCTTATCTACTCCGCCCAGGGTATTCACAAAATGCCTAGCTCTAGTCATTGCATTTTGCAGGCAAAGAAATATTCAAATATACCCATACCTGGACATTTGTCTAATTCAGGCAGAAAGCAAGGACATTCTTTTCAATCATCTGGCCTTTGTTCAAAGGGTACTGACTTGTCTGGGGTTCACCATAAATGAAAAAAAAATCCCATTTGGTACCCTGTCTGCAAATTATATTCCTGGGAAGAAGCTTGAATACAACTTCCCAAATGGCTTTCCTCACACTAGAGAAACAGATACATTTCACAACTTACTTCAAACAAGTAGCCACAAAAACCCAGCTATCTGCAAGGCAAATACTGCAGACCTTGGGGTTCATGGCCTCATGCATTCTTCCAATTCCATATGCAAGGCTGCATATGAGGAGACTACAATGGTATCTCAAAAGCCTATGGTGTCAACATTCACAGGATCTGGAAGCAAGGATTCCTTTCATACCTTGCTTACGCCTAGAGTTCCTTTGGTGGGCAGAGGCCTGCCACCAAAACAGGTGACTATCATTCACATTTCCCCCTGCCAAACAAATCTTAACAGATGCAGCAGACTATGCATGGGGGGTTTACCTGGCAGGGAAGTGCATTCAGGGCAAATGGAACCCAAATCAAATGCACCTGCACATAAATCAAAAGGAAATGTTAGCTGTACAGAATGCCCTGACAGCCTTCAAAGACCACATTCTTCCAGGACAACTAATGGTAAAGACAGACAGCACCACTGTCATGTGGTACATAAACAAGTAGGGGGGGGTTCACATTCTTACCCCCTCTGCAGACTAGCTATGGCATTGTGGAACACAGCCTTGAGATACCAAGTGAATCTATAAGCTTAATTCCTGCGAGGAAAACTAAATACACTGGCAGATTGATTAAGCAGAAACCTCATGGATCCACACGAATGGAAACTGGAACCAAGGATTTTCAACGTGTTGACAACCAAATGGGGGAGTCCAGATATAGACCAGTTTGCCTCCCCCCAGAACCATCAACTGGACAAATTTTGCACAAGGATTCCCCACAAGCAAGCTTGGAAAGTGAATGCTCTATCCTTCAGCTGGAAATACCTATCAGATGTTCATCGTGTTTCACTGCTGCAGTCATTACACTTGAGTTATCCTGCCATCAGGCGGTCCCGCAGTCGGCCAGAGTTCCAAAGTCTTGGTCCGGCGTCGGTTGCTGTCGCTTCTTCCCTGACATCAGTGCGCCAGTGGTATATTAGATGCAGCTGACGCCATTTTCTTTAGTCTTTCTTGCCGCGCGGTGCCCGAAGCAAAAGCAAGTTCGTAAGTGCCAGTCGGCCGACTCCTGAGATTTTCAATTTGAATTTCAGAACTGAAGTCTTCTATAAAGCTAAGTACCCCATTGGGGAAACTTTTTCTTGCCTCAGACCGACGTCAGTAAAAGTTAATAATTGTATTTCTTGTGGGAAGCAAATACCTCATAAGGATTTTCATTCTTGCTGTATTCCATGACTAGGCGCAGACCACGACGTCACTAGTTGTTGGTTTTGTGCTAGATTTAACAAAGACACTATTAAACGTCGGTTTGATTTTGCTCGCCATTACTTTGGCCAAAGGTTTAATTATACCATGCCGTCAGAACACCCGACGACCGGAATACACAAAAAAAAACAAAGACAAGGATAAGGACAGGCATCCGAGGCCGAAAACTGACGATGAAGCCTCTTCTAGGCCAGTCGCTGGTTCGCCGGTTCTCAGTGAGGTGCTTTCGCAGCCCCTGACACCCGCTACCTGAGAGCCACTGGCCGCCTCCGACTCCCACGTGGAGATGTCTAGGCCTCAGGATACTCAAGGCATTGGGCCTACGGAAACTAACCCTTCAGGTGGGTCTGGAGCCGCTGAGCAGGCATCGGCTTCTGAGGGTGTTTTCAGACCTTCAAAGCTTACCATAAAAACTACTGCCAAGTCTAAAGCTCCTTTAAAGACAAAGAAGCAAGTACAGCATTCACCTGAACAGGCCTCCATGCCTAAAAAACAAATGCTTAAAATGGCTGAAGACTGAATTACTCTGATCAGGGGGTTCCCATCCCTCTCCTGATAAAAGGCCTAGGCAGGATACAGACTATGATTCCTCTGACCAGGTTTCCATCTCATCTGATTCCTCTTCGGACTGTGGATAATCTTTACCTCCCCCCTATGAGGACTCAGATGCTGAAGAATCTATTCCTTCAGCCTCTCCTCCTGAGGATTATTCTTTTGGGGAAACTTTACATACCATGAGGGAGCATTTCCATTGGGAGGGCCAGGATTACTCAGAATCCAAGAAAAGGCTCAGAGACTTTCTCTTATTACCTCAGCACAGACCCCTGGCTATTCTGCCAGTGTTAGATATTGTGGATGATGTGTTCTCTGAATCCAGTTTAAATCCTGATTCTGTGTCCCCTGCACCAGTCAAGCCAGACAGGTACTACAGAGTCCCTGACTCTCACAAATTTCTTTATAAAAACCATGCTGCTGATCCAGAAACTATTTCCCAGGGCCCCAGAGGGGTAAAGGCTTCCACGGCTAAGAATCCAGTTCCCTCTGACAGGGATTCTAGAGCATTAGACAGATGGGGGAAGAAAGTTTACACTTCTGCAACTTTAGCAGTAAGAGCTGTAAATTGCCAGATGTTCTTCGTCTTCCATTGCTGCAGTCCTGACTATTGGGTATAGTCCGCGTCCCAGTCGGCCCGAATACCAGAGTATAAGGCTGACGTCGGTCAGGGCGCATTAGACTGACGTCAGTACGTCAGGGTACTAATGCGCATGACCGACGTCATATCCTCAGTCTTTTTTGCTGCATGGTCCGATGCAGAAGCAATTTTGCGAGTGCAGGTTGGCGTTCTGAGATTTTCCGAAACCGGAGTTTCAGACCGAAACAGAGTTGGCTAAGTACCGCTAGAACATTTTGGTTTTTTCTTGCCTCAGTATTTTACCGGATGTCAGAAAAAGTGAATAACTGTATTTCTTGTGGGAAGCAGATACCGCATAGGGATTATCATACATTGTGTATACCTTGTTTAGGGCCTGAGCACGACGTTGTTGGTTGCTGCTCTTGTGCTAGATTTAACAAGCGCACTATTAAGAGGAGGCTAGATTGTGCTAGGTTAGTGTTTGGAAAGCGTTGCAATTATAATATGCCGCCGGATGCTCCAACGACCGCTTCATCCAAGAAGCGCAAGGACAAAACAGTGAAGCCTAGGGGTGAGGAACCGCAGTCCCGGACGCCGGTTCTTTAGTAGGCTCAGTGGAGCCAGAGGTTTTGCCAGGAGTCTCCGTGGAGTCTCAGGCGGATACTTTATTGTTACAGGATGTGCCTTCTCAGGAGGTAGGCCAGGCTGAGGGGCTTCTGAGGTAACTGTTCTTCCCTCTCTTCCCAAGGTAGTTAGGCCTCTCCTTCTGTTGCCAAAGCTTCTTTTAGAGGTAGGCCAAGTCCAGCTTCTGTCGGGGCTTCTCCTAGCATTTCAGGCTCTGTGCCTAAGAAACATATGCTTAAAATGGCTGAAGATTTGATTACTCTAATTAGAGGTTCTATGCCCCCGCCTGATAAGAGGCCTAGGGTGGAACAGGAGTTTGATAGTTTTGAACAGTGTTCACAGGCTTCAGAGTCTTCTGTGGAAGACTTACAAGAGTTTCCTACTTATTCTGATTCTGATGTGGATGATTCCACTCCTACAGCTTCTCCTCCTGAGGATTTTTCATTTTCAGAGACTCTTCACTCCATGAGGGAGCACTTTAAATGGGAAGGCCAGGATTACTCTGATTCCAGGAAAAGGCTTAGGGAATTCTTGTTTTACCCCAGCATAGGCCCTTAGCTATTCCTCCTGTGTTGAATGTGGTGGAGGATGTTTTGCAGAGGCTTCCCTGAACCCTGACTCCTTGCCTCCTGCTCCTGTTAAGCCTGATAGGTATTATAGGGTGCCCAAGCTCATAAGTATTTGTTTAAGAGTCCTAGGGCGGACCCAGAAACTATTTCTCAGGGGCCTAAAGGTGTTAAAGCTTCTGTGGTTAAAAATCCTGTACCTTCTGATAAAGAGGCAAGGGCTTTGGATAGGTGGGGTAAGAAAGTGTATACTTCTTCCACTCTAGCCATGAGGGCATTGAATTGTCAGTTTCACATGCTAAAATATCAGAATTATCTCCTTTCACAATTGAAATCTAAGGTGGATGCTTTGGCGGAAGGTATTGAGTGTAAAGAATTGCTGGATTTGGTTCATGTGTCTGAACAAGTGGGTAAGCATTCTTTGCAGTGTGGTTTTGATGCTGTTCAGGCCTCCTCGAGGGTGGCTGCTACTAGTTCTGTTCTTCGCAGACATGCCTGGTTGAAGGATCAGAATTTAGCTGAGCATGTTAAGACCAGGATTTTGGATGCTCCTTTACAGTCTGATGTGTTGTTTGGACCGCCTGTGGAAGCAGTCTTAAAGAAAATGGAAGACAAAGCTAAGTCTATGCAGACTGTTAAAGATTTTTTGCAGGTGCAGGCTCCAAGTTTAGTAGAAATTGGCCTGCTAAGGGGTGGACATATCCTGCTTATGGTTCCCAGTCTAGGGGTAGGTCTAGACGTGGTAGGGCAGGGCTCAAGGTTCATTTAGGCCTAGATCAGAGAGTTCACCTGCTCCGACTTCTGGTGAGGGCAGGGTCAGTCCTTTCGTAAGCAGACCCAATGACCTGCCTTTTCAGCTGCCAGTGGATTCTCGCCTGGCAGCTCCTTTGGGAGGAAGATTGTCTCTTTTCAAAGAAAATTGGGATTTAATCACTCAAGACAGATGGGTGCTGGATATCATTCATCACGGTTACAGATTTTATTTCCACACAATGCCCCTTTCAAAGGCATGCCAGATGTTCCTCCTCCACAAAGAAAAGAGGCTCACAAGCAAGTTTCTCAGTTACTCCAGATAGGGGCCATTCAGCCAGTCCCTGTATCAGAAAGGGGCTTGGATTTTATTCTCGCCTGTTCCTAGTACCAAAGAAGGGGAACACGTGGAGACCAATTTTGGATTTATCTATCCTCAACACTTATCTGGACATTCCCAAGTTCAAGATGTTGACGTTACAGCAACTGTTACCTCTGCTGGGCAAGGATCACTGGATGGTAACTTTGGATCTCAAGGAAGCTTACCTTCATGTGCCTATAAGGCTAAGTTGCAGAAAGTATCTGCGGTTTCGAACTGGAGATTTTCATTATCAGTTCTCTGCATTGCCCTTTGGCTTATCTACTGCCCAGAGTATTCACAAAGGTTCTGGCTCCAGTGATAGCTTACTTCAGGCTTCAAGGCATTCAAATCTATCCTTACTTGGACGACTGCCTGATTCTGGCTCAAGAAAAGGAAGACCTTCTACAGCATCTGGAATATGTCATAGCAGTGCTAAGATGCCTAGGGTATTCTGTGAACGAAATAAAGTCCAGTCTAGTACCCTCTCAAGACATGTGCTTTCTGGGTGTGAGACTGAATACAGCAGCCCAGATGGCCTTTTTAACCCCGGACAAACAAAAGAGTCTGTCACTTTACTTCCATCAACTATCTCATCAGTCCGTGCTGACTGCAAGGACAGTCCTTCAAGCATTAGGGTTCATGGCATCTTGTATTCTGGTGCTTCCCAATGCCAAACTGCATATGAGGAAGCTGCAATGGTATCTCAAAGATGTATGGACACAGCACTGCCAAGATTTGGACACTGTCATTCAAATAATACCTTGCCTTCAAAAGGAATTCTTGTGGTGGGCTCAGGAATGTCACCTAAACAAGGGACTCTCTGTGACCCGGCCAGAGGCGAGTCAGATTTTAACGACAGATGCCTCGGACACTGCTTGGGGAGCTCATCTAAATGGAAAGTGGATACAAGACAAGTGGCCTGCCAGACTACAGCATCTACATATCAACATGAAGGAGATGTTAGCAGTCCAGTTTGCATTGATGGCTTTCAAGGAGTTACTTCTTCCAGGGCAGGTGTTGATTCTAACAGACAACACAACTGTCATGTGGTACATCAACAAGCAAGGGGAACACATTCTTATCCTCTATGCAGGCAAGCAATGATTTTATGGGAGACTGCTAAGCCTGCAACTAACTCTTCAGGCAAGGTTTCTGCCAGGAGCACAGAACTCCCTAGCAGATGTATTAAGCAGACAAATCATGGATCCCCACGAGTGGAAACTGGATCTTCATGTATTTCAGAAATTGACAGTGTCATGGGGAACTCCAGACATAGATCTGTTCGCTTCTCCACTAAACCACCAGCTGCCAAAGTATTGCACAAAGGGGTTTCATCACACAGCTTGGAAAGTGGATGCTCTGTCTTTCAGTTGGAAAAACCTTCATGTCTATGCCTTTCCACCTCTGCCTCTTCTTCCAAAGGTATTATTAAAGGTCAGACAAGACAGGCCAAGGATGATTTTGATAGCTCCAGATTGGCCTCGCAACACTGGTACCCACTTCTACGGAGTCTTGTAAAGAAGCCTCCATGGCCTTTACCTCTGATTCCTCATCTGTTATCTCAGAAGGACGGTCATCTGCTCAATGTCAAGCTTCAATCTCTTCATCTCACAGCTTGGCATATTCTGTGTTGAAGCACAGCAGGTCTCAGCTTCCTCAACAAGTTTTAAATGTGATTATGGAAGCTAGAAGGCCTAGTACTAGGAGAGTGTACGAGAAAAATGGAAGAGATTTTTATTTTGGAGTACAGCAAAGAATTTGGAGATTTCAGAGCCTAATTTGAGTGTGGCTCTTCAATATCTTACTGAATTATTGGACAAAGGTTTGTCCTTCTCTTCCATAAAGATTCATGCTGCAGCAATTTCAGCTCACTATGATTGTGACCCACCTTTGTTTTCGCATCCTTTGTTCAAGCAGTTTCTTAGAGGGCAAAGAATATAAGACCCCACGTAGAGCTCCTACTCCTGCTTGGGATCTCAATTTTGTGTTGGAAAAACTTACTCTACAACCTTTTGAGCCTGCAGCTACTGCTGAATTGAAATATTTGTCATGGAAGACTGCTTTTCTGTTGGCTATTACTTCTGCAAGAAGGGTGTCTGAGTTGCAGGCCCTTATGGCAGTAGAGCCCTTTTGATTTTCCATAAGGACAGGGTATCATTACGCACTAATCCTTCCTTTATGCCTAAGGTGGTTTCTAGTGTGGCTTTAAACCAAACTATTCATTTGCCTACGCTTTTGCAGATCCTCAAAATAAAGGGGAAAAGATTTTGCACACTTTAGATGTACACAGGCAATTGCTATTATTTGAGCAGTACTAAGAATTTTAGGCAGTCTCAGCAGTTACTTGTTTCTTTTGCTTTGGGTTCACAGGGCAAGCCTGTGTCAAAACAAACTATTTCTAGGTGGATTGGCTTTTGCATTGCATTTTGTTATTCCCATCATGGCAAAGAGGTTCCAGCTGGGATTAGGCCTCATTCCACTAGGGCTACTGCCACTTCAACAGCATTTCTAAGGGGTGGCAACTAAGGATATTCTGGAAGCAGCTACTTGGAGTTCAGTGCATACTTTCTCTAGGCATTATCACCTGCCTATATACTCTAAGACTAGGGCTGGTTTTGCCACAGCTGTTTTACAAGGCATGTTGTCAGCTCCTGCTACTTTATAATTTGCCAGCCTCCCTTACCTCTGCTTTGGGATTCTACCCAATAGTCAGGACTGCAGCAATGGAAGACGAAGAACATAGTACAGTTTTGTACCTACCATAAATGTAGATGTTCGAGGATTCCATTGCTGCAGTCCAATTTACCCTCCCTCCTTCCCCTCTGTGTTTCGGGGTGGTTGTGTAGGTGAGTTTACATGCTTATATTTTATATATATATGTATATATTGTTGTATATATTATACATGTTTTTGGTGCAGGTTGTTTTGGGGATTTGTCTTTTTGGGTCTTCTGACATCTGGGGCAAGAAAAGACTGAGGATATGACGTCGGTCATGCGCATTAGTACCCTGACGTACTGACGTCAGTCTAATGCGCCCTGACCGACGTCAGCCTTATACTCTGGTATTCGGGCCGACTGGGACGCGGACTATACCCAATAGTCAGGACTGCAGCAATGGAATCCTCGAACATCTACATTTATGGTAGGTACAAAACTGTACTTTCCACATGCTTAAATACCAACAATATGTAATGTCTCTGCTAAATCAGAAAATTAGTACAGTTTCAGAACATCCTGACTATAAGGAAATGCAGGAATTATTGCATGCAGATGAACAAGTGGTAAAACATACTTTGCAATGTGGTTTTGATTCATTAGAGGCTTCTTGTAGAACAGGAGTTACAGGGTCTGTGATTCGAAGGCATGCTTGGTTAAAAGAACAAGCTTTACCTGATCATGTTAAGGCTAAATTATTGTATGCTCCTTTACAGCAGGATTTTCTATTTGGTGTTAAGGCAGAAGAGGCATTAAAGAAAATGGAGGATAAGGCAAAATCTATGCAAACAGTGAAGGATTTCTTACAGGTACAGCCACCTCGATTTAGTAGAAATTGGCCTTCAAAAAATTGGTCCTTTCCAGTGTCAGACAGACCACAGAGAGGCAGATACAGACGCCCAAGAGGTAGATCTCAGCCCCAAGGCTCTTACAGACAATGACAGTGGGCTGCTACAACCCCAAAAGGAGGTGAAGACAAGTGACAACCTTACAGGAAACAGTCCCAATGACTTCCCCCTTCAAATGCCAAACTCTTTCCTTTTGGCAGCTCCCTTAGGGGGAAAACTAGCACTTTTTTCTCAAAATTGGCATATAATCACCCAAGACAAATGGGTTCTGAACATTGTGTCTCAAGGTTACAGGTTCCACTTTCACACTCTACCAAGGCTAAAAGGAATGCCAAACCTGCCACAAAATTAATGGGCAGAGGCACAAAAACAAATTACAGCCCTCATGGACATGAGATCTATCCAAAAAGTGCCACAACAGGAACAGGGACAAGGATTTTACTCAAGACTTTTCTTGGTTCCCAGAAAGGACAAAGCCTGGAGACCCATACTACACCTTTCTACTCTAAATACTTACCTGGATGTTCCGAAATTCAAAATGTTGACACTACAGCAGCTTCTTCCCATGCTGGGCAAGAAGGCTTGGCTTGTTACTTTGGAACTCAGAGGCATACCTGCATGTCCCTATCAGACAAAATTGCAGAAGATACCTTAGATTCATAGCTGGTTCAATGCATTACCAATTCTCTGCACTGCCCTTTGGCTTGTCTACTGCACCCAGGGTCTTCACAAAGTGCCTTCCATCAGTAATTGCATTTTGCAGTCAACAAGGAATTCAAATATATCCATACCTAGACGACTGCCTTATTCAAGCAGAGATCAAGGACATTCTTTTAAAGCATCTGGCCTTTGTAAAAAGGTTGCTAATTTGCTTAGGGTACACAGTAAATGAAAAAAAAAAATTAAAACTACTGCCCTCACAAGAGATAATATTCCTGGGTGCCAGCTTAAATACAATGGCCCAGATGGCTTACCTCATGCCAGACAAGCAAGGACAACTGACTCAGTACTTTCAATTGATGGCAACAAAAACCCAACTCCCTGCAAGAAAAATTCTGCAGGCCTTGGGATTTATGGCATCTTGCATACTTCTAATTCCATATGCCAGACTGCATATGAGGAAATTACAATGGTACCTAAAAAGTGTTTGGATTCAACACTGCCACAGTTTGGAAGCAGTAATACCTCTAATTCCCTGCCTACAACAGGAGTTTCGATGGTGGACACAGGCATGTCACCTCAACAAGGGACAGCCTTTCACTCTACCCACAGCCAGGCAGACACTAACAACAGATGCTTCGGATTACGCCTGGGGAGCACACATGGCAGGAAAATGTATTCAGGGCAAGTGGACCGCAAACCAAATGCATCTTCACATCAATCAAAAAGAGATGTTGGCTGTACAAAATGCCCTGACAGCTTTCAAGGACCTTCTGCATCCAGGACAACTTTTATTAAAGACAGACAACACCACAGTTATGTGGTACATAAACAAGCAAGGGGGCACTCATTCTTATCCCCTATGCGGACAAGCCATGACCTTGTGGAACACAGCTCTAACCTATCTAGTTCATCTGCAGGCACAGTTCCTGCCAGGAGAGGAAAATACGCTGGCAGACGACTTAAGCAGAAACATCATGTATCCTCACGAGTGGAAATTAAATCCACAAGTATTCAGCATGATAACGCAGAAATGGGGATGCCCAGACATAGATCTTTTTGCCACCCCAAAGAATTGCCAACTACAAAAATACTGCACAAGGACTTATCACACACAAGCATGGAAAGTGGATGCTCTCTCGTTCATCTGGAAAAGCCTAAAAGTTTATGCCTTCCCACCACTGCCTCTCCTTTCAAAAGTACTCCTAAAAGCCAGACAAGAGAAACCACACCAGCACTGGTACCCAATCTTAAAGAACTTAGCTCAAGGTCCACCATGGATTTTACCTCAAACTCCGCACATTCTGACTCAACAAGACAATCAGATCTTGCACAGTCAGCTCAAAACTTTAAACCTGGCTGCATGGCAGATTCATTAGTCAAACAGACAACACCACTCTCTAAAGCTGTTATAGATGTTATTTTGGAGGCCAGGAGGCCTAGCACCTTTCAGAAAAGTGGAAGAGATTCTGTGCCTGGAACCAGGCTCGAAGCTTTGACCCTCTTGTCCCAAATATTCCTCAGATACTACAATACTTGACTGAGATGCTGGACAAAGGAGTATCCTTTTCATCCATTAAGATCCACACTTCTGCCATCTCAGCTCATTACAACACAGATCTTCCTATTTTCTCTCATCCATTGCTAAAACAATACCTCAGAGGGGCTAAAAACATAAGACCACCTCGGAGAGCACCAACACCAACTTGGGACGTCAATTTTGTCTTGGAAAAACTAACTTTACCTCCTTTTGAGCCAGCCAGTTCAGCAGAATTAAAATGTATATCATGGAAAACTGCTCTGCTTCTGGCAATAACCTCAGCAAGAAGAGTCTCAGAGTTACAGGCACTAATGGCAGTGGAGCCTTTTATCATTTTTCACCAAGACAGGGCTTCTTTAAGAACAAACCCTTCATTTATGCCTAAGGTGGTATCCAGTGTGGCTCTTAACCAAACTATTCATTTGCCAACTTTTTATCCAAATCCCCAGAATAAAGGGGAGAGACTTCTGCATTCCTTGGACATACACAGGCAATTACATTTCTATTTAGACAAAACAAAAGCTTTCAGAAAAACTGAGCAATTGTTTGTAGCTTATGCTGCAGGATCACAGGGAAAGGCTATTTCAAAGCAGACCACTTCTAAGTGGATAGGACACTGTATTCGGTTCTGCTACACACAGTATGGGAAACCTGTACCTACTAACATTAGACCACATTCCACCAGGGCACAACCACTTCAACTGCCTACCTTAGAGGAGTACCTACCAAAGATATCTTGGAGGCTGCAACTTGGAGTTCAGTGCACACCTTTACCAAGCATCATCACTTGCCTCTTTATTCTAGATCCAGAGCTGGCTTTGCCACTGCAGTGCTGCAGGGCCTCATAGCCACCCCATATCCTCTATAGAACCAGCCACCCTAACTCAGCTTTGGGATTCAACCCCAAGTGTTAATGGCTGCAGCAGTGAAACACGAACATAGTACAGTTTTGTACCTATCATAAATGTAGATGTTTGAGTGTCTTCACTGCTGCAGTCCAGGTTACCCACCCGCCATCCCCTCTTTCTTAGCTGGGACTTATCTATACCTTTCAACCCTATACTACCCATGTGGTGTATTTGCTGATAACTGAAGGTTTTGTTGTTTACCTTTTTTGCATATTTTATTACCATTATGTATTGCCTACCTGTTTGGGGGCACCTGACCTCTGGGGCAAGAAAAACTGAAGAAAATGGTGGCTGCACCTAATATACTCCTGGTGCACTGACGTCAGGGAAGAAGCAACAGCAACCGACGCCGGACCAAGACTTTGGAACTCTGGCCGACTGCGGGACCGCCTGACGGCAGGATAACCCAAGTGTAATGACTGCAGCAGTGAAAACACTCTAACATCTACATTTATGGTAGGTATAAAGCTGTACTTTTATGCCTTTCCTCCTCTGCCTCTGCTCTCCAAGGTACTACTAAAGATCAAATAGGACAAGCCAAGGACGATTTTAATTGCACCAGACTGGCCTCGCCAACACTGGTACCCACTCTTGCGCAGTGTGTGGCTCAATGGCACCTGCCTCAGGCTCCTTCCCTGTTGTCTCAGCAGGAGAACATGATTCTGCACCCTCAGCTGCAAACCCTGTACCTAGCAGCCTGGCTAATTACCTAATTTCTCCTTTACCTTCCCTCAGTAAATCAGTGATGGATATCATTTTAGAGACAAGGAGGCCTAGTACAAGAAAATGTTATGCCGCAAAATAGAAAAGATTCTGTGCTTGGAACCAGTCTCAAGGGATGAGCGCAGCAGTGCCCAATTTACCTCAGATTCTACAATACTTAACTGAGTTGCTTCATAAGGGCTTGTCCTTTTCTTCCCTCAAAATTCATGCCTCAGCCATTTCAACTCATTATAGCACAGAGCCTCCCCTCTTCTCTCACCCACTGCTCAAGCAGTTGCTCAGAGGGGCCAAAAATCTAAGGCCACCCAGGAGAGCTTCAACTCCAGCCTGGGATCTTAACTTTGTCTTGAAGAAGCTCACTCTTCCTCCCTTCGAGCCAGCTGCTACTGCTGATTTAAAATGTCTTTCCTGGAAAATCGCTTTCCTTTTGGCAAGCACTTCTGCAAGAAGGGTATCTGAATTACAGGCCCTTATGGCAGTGGAACCTTTCATCATCTTTCATGCGGACAGGGTGTCCCTCAGAATCGGTCCCTCCTTCATGCCCAAGGTAGTATCCAGTGTTGCTCTTAATCAGTCCATTCATTTGCCTTTTTTCCCAACCCACAGAACAAGGGGAATGGATACTGCACTCTTTAGATGTGTTCAGACAGCTTAGATTCTACTTGGACAGGACTAAACCTCAAAGGAAATCTGTACAACTACTGGTGGCATTTGCTGCAGGGACAGAGGGGAAAGCTATTTCAAAACAAACCATTTCAAAGTGGATAGGCCACTGCATTCATTTCTGCTATAAGCACCATGGAAAGCCTATCCCACAGGGCATTCAGGCCCCATTCAACCAGGGCTGCATCTACCGCTACAGCCTTTCTCAGGGGAGTCCCTACTAGGGACATCTTAAAAGCTGCTACCTGGAGTTCTGTACATACTTTCACCAAGCATTACCATTTGCCAATTTTCTTTAAATCCAGGGATGGTTTTGCCACTGCAGTCTTGCAGGGCCTTATAACTGGTCTTAATTCCATTTAAATTCCTCCTCCCAACCTTAGCTTTGGGAATCTACCCAAATGTAATAACTGCAACAGTAAAACACGAAGAACAAAGTACAGTTGTGTACACTTAACGTAAATGTAGATGTTCAAGTGTATTCACTGTTGCAGTCCTGGTTACCCTCCCTCCCTCCAGCCCCCTTTTCTTCTTTTGGCTATACATCTGCTCTGTTGCTATGCTCTAAAAGCTTTTTGGTATATTTGCTTTTCTGTTGGAGGTATATCCTTGTATTTATGGATTTAATTGTTTCCTATTAGCGGGGCACCTGACATCTGGGGCAAGAAAAACTGATGTAATGGCATATGTTGCATGTTTTATACCCCTGACGACCTGACGTCATGGAAGAAGGGACAGCAACCGACGCACGACCCAAGACTTTGTTATTCAGGCCGACTGAGGGCTACTGCAAAGCAGATAACCCAAATGTAATGACCAACAGTGAATACACTCGAACATGTACATTTATGGTAAGTGTACACAACTGTACTTTTTCCTGATAGTCCGCTAATCCCTAGGAAGGCAGATAGGACTTGTACAGTTTCTCACTCTTTTAAAGTTTTGTAAACGTTTTCCAAACATGATCAGCAGCTGTAGCTTTAGTTGATCTTTGAGCTGCTAAAAACTTCCTACCGTACTCTTTCTGATAAGGATGGGGAGATATAAGTATAAGGAAATGTGTATGTGTCTGCAACTTTGACTTTCAGAATTTTGAATCATCATGTTCTTATGTTAAGGTTTGACCTAATTGTGAAAGTATGGTTAATGTTTTGTTTGCAGTTCCTTCTTTTGAGGAAAAATCTGCTTTAAAAATTTCTTGTATTATTCATGTCACTGCTGATTTGTATAAAGTATGTGTATATCACATAGCTGATAGTTGACTATGGCCACTGGTACTGTTTTGATGAGGTTTGCGTGGCTGCATTCTCAGAACCTCCATGATGATAAAAATGAGGTTTTAAATTCTTCTTTGGGTAGAGATTTTGATGTTCATGTTTCACTGTTGCAGTCATAACATTTGGGTATATCCTACCAGGGGTAGCCCTTAGTCGGCCTGAATACCAGAAGCTTAGTATTTCTGCATCGGTTGCTGTCATTCCAGGACTGACGTCAGGTCATCAGTGGTATAAAATCAGGCAGCCGACGCCATTACATCAGTCTTTCTTGCCGAGGAGCCTGAAGCAGAAGCAGTTCGCACGAGTGCCGGTCGGCCGCTACCTGAGTTTTCTTTTCCAAATTGAAGTTGAAGTCTTCTAAAGCTAAGTACCCCATTGGGGATCCTTTTTTCTTGCTCTAACCGATATCAGAAAAAGTTAACAATTGTGTAGCCTGTGGAAAACAAATACCACACCGAGACTTCATTCTTACTGAGTCACCTGTTTAGGCCCAGACCATGATGTCCCCCGCTGTCACTTTTGTGCTTTGTTCAACACCAGACCTATAAGTCATCATGCCCTTATTGTAGCTAGATATTTTTGCTCTGTCCTCGAATTCCGATATGGCTTCAGTAAGCCATCCGACTACCGATCTTCCGAAAAAAGTAAGGATAAAGACGTGGACAGACCCCACAGGTCTAAAACTGCCGACGATGCTTCCATTAAGCTAGTTGTCAGTTCTCCGGTCCACAGCAAGACGCGTTTGCAGCCCCTGATGTCTGCTTCTGTGGATTTGCAGGCCGCTACAGAGAACCTTTCGGAGTCCGGTATGCCACAAGACTCTTCTTCGACTAAGGATCCTGTGGATGTCTCTACCTTGGAAGGGGTCCGGAGCCGCTGAGGAGGCACCAGCTTCCGAGGAAGTACTTAGCAGTACTGATACTCGACACAAACCAACGACTTCTTTTGCATCTTCATTTAAAAAAAAAAAAAAAAAAAAACTACCGAGTTTCTAAGGCCCAGGGTACAAACCACACCTAAAACAAAACGACCCAAGCTCAGGCACCTGTTTCCTTGCTTCAGACCCCAATGCTTGAAATGGCAGAAGACCTTACAGTGCTTATTAAGGGAAGCCAGGCTACCCCTTCCAAAAGAAAGAGACTTGTCCCCAGTAGTTTTATCTGAACAGGAGTCCGATGACTCAGCTGCATCTGAATATGAAGATATGCAACCCATGTCTGCTTATGAGGATTCTGATGCAGAGGAATCCATCACTTCAGTCTCTCCTCCAGAGGATTTTTAATTTGGTGAAACTCTACATACTTTTAAGGGAGCATTTCCAGTGGGAATATCAGGACTATCCTCAGTCCAAAAAGAGACTTGGGAATTCTTAGATTTACCACAGCACAGACCTTTAGCCATTCTTCCTGTCCTGGATGTTGTGGATGATGTCTTTATGGAATCCAGTTTAACTCCTGACACCCTCCCACCTGCTCCCAGGATACCTGACAGGTGTTTAACCCATCCCCTTGGACAGGGATTCCCGAGCTTTAGACAGACGAGGAAAAAAAAAAGTATACACCTCTGCAACTCTTGCCATTAGAGCACTTTGTCAGTTCCACATGCTGAAATACCAGCAACATGCAATGGAACTCCTTAAACAAAAAATATCTACTTTTCCAGCTTGTGCAGAAAATGAAAAATTACAGGGGCTTGTGCGTTTTGCAAGCCAAGTTACTAAACACCCCTTGCAATGTAGCTTTGATGCCCTAGAAGCATCCTGCAGGGCTGCAGTCACAGGTTCTGTACTTGGTAGGCATGCTTGGCTTAAGGAACAGACCTTCCCAGACCATGTCAAATCAAAGCTATTGGACGCACCATTGAACAAAGACAATTTGTTTGACACCAAGGCAGAAGACGTCTTAAAAAAGATTTTAGAAAAAGCTAAATCTATGCAGACTGTTAGACTTCTTGCAGGTCCATCCTCCGAGGTTCAGTAGGCATTGCCCCTCCAAACACTGGTCCTTTCCTGCCCTCTCAAGGCCAGCTCAGACAAGACCCAGATGAAGCAGATTCCCCAGACAACAGTCCCAAGGAATGCAGAGATCTAAGCAATGGAGTTCCTCAACTTCACAAACAGGGAGTGCTAAGTCACCCCCTTGTGGAAAGAACGCACAATGACTTTAATACTCTGCCCCTTACCTCTGCCGACCTGCTTGTGCCCCTAGGAGGAAAACACTCCTCCCATGCAAAAAACTGGGCCTCCATCACCAACGACCGATGGGTCCTCAACATAGTGTCCCACAGATACAGATTTTATTTCCACACTCTGCCAACCCCAAAAGGGTTCCCAGATCTTCCTCCAAATCTGTGGGCAGAGGCCCAAATCCAAGTCCATTCCCTGCTGTCCATGAGAACAATATAGCCTGTTCCTGCAGACCAGGTAGGCCAAGGTTTCTATTCCAGGCTTTTCCTGGTACCCAAAAATGAGGGCACCTGGCGGCCAATTATCGATCTATCAATTCTAAACACCTTCCTGGTGGTACCAAAATTCAAAATGCTCACCCTTCAGCAGCTTCTTCCTATGCTATTCAAGGATGCTTGGTTAGCCACCTTAGACCTAAAAGAGGCCTAGCTACACATCCCAGTCGGGGATTCCTGCAGGAAATATCTACGTTTCAGGGCAGGATCTATGCACTTTCAGTTCTCTGCACTTCCCCTTTGGCTTATCCACTGCTCCCAGAGTTTTCACAAAATGCCTGGCTCCAGCCATTGCTTTTTGCAGACAAAGAAATATTCAAATTTATCCCTACTTAGACAACTGCCTGATTTAGGCAAACAGTCAGGAAAAGCTGCTACAGCACCTGACCTTTGCAAAGGACCTAGTGACCTCCCTGGGGTATACTATAAACGAAAAGAAATCCAAACTAGTCCTCACTCAAAAAATTGTATTCCTGGGAGCAAGCCTTGGACACAGCATCCCAGATGGCATTCCTTACTCCGGAAATACAAGCCTATCTGACAGGCTACTTCTCTCAACTAGCCACCAGAACCCAGGTATCCGCAAGGAAAATCCTGCAACCTCTAGGGTTCATGGCATCTTGCATTCTACTCATTCCATATGCCAGACTGCTTATGAGGAAACTTCAGTGGTACCTAAAACGCCTTTGGTGTCAACAATGTCAGGACCTGGAAACTATCATATCTATGATACCCTGTGTAAGTAAAGATTTTCTTTCGTGGGCAGCAACATGCAACCACAACAAGGGCCTTCCCTTTTCACAACCCCACGCTACTCAGACCCTAAACACAGACACATCAGATTATGCCTGGGGTGCACACCCGAACGGCAGGTGCATTCAGGGCCATTGGAGCCCAAATCAAGTACATCTGCACATCAACCAAAAAGAGATGCTAGCTGTTCAGCATGCTCTGACAGCTTTCAGACCCCTATTCTCCCCAGGGCCTCGATTAGACAACACCACAGTGATGTGGTACATCAACAAGTAGGGAGGAACTCACTCTTATCCCCTCTGCAGGCTAGCCATGACCCTTTGGCACATGGCTTCAGCCATGCAAATTCATCTGCTAGCACAATTCCTGCCAGGCTCCCAAAACACTCTGGCAGACAACTTAAGCAGAAACCTCCTAGACCCATGAGTGGCAGCTAGACCACAGCACCTTCAACTTTGTAACCTAGAAATGGGGCACCCCGAAGATAGACCTCTTTGCTTCCCACAACAATCACCAGCTCAGCAAATTCTACACCAGGGAACCTCACAGCAAGGCCTGGAAAGTGGATGCCCTATCCTTCCAATGGGTAAACCGCTAGATCTGTGCATTTCCCCCTCTACCTCTACTTATAAGGGTACTACTCAAAATAAGTGAGAAAAATCCAAGAGCAATCTTGATTGCTCCAGACTGGCCACGCCTGCACTGGTACCCATTGCTGCGCAGTCTGTCACGCCTGCCTCCATGGCACCTACCTCGGATCCCAACTCTCCTGACCCAGCAGAATGGAGAATTCATGCATCCACAATTGCAGACCCTGAACCTGTCAGCCTGGCTTATTCCTGACCTCTCCTGCAGTTGCCAGCCTAAGCAGGCAAGTCCTGGCTGTTATATGTGAGGCCAGACGCCCCAGTCCTAGAAAATCCTGTGCTGACAAATGGAAAAGGTATTCCACCTGGATCCAGGTTAAAGGAGCTGAAACAGCACAGCCCTCCCTACCTCTCATCCTGGATTACCTAACAGACCTACTATCCTTCTCATCTATTAAAATTCATGCCTCTGCCATCTCTGCTCATCACAGCACAGAACCACCTCTCTTTTCTCATCCTCTCATCAAACAATTCCTAAGAGGGGCTAACAATTTAAGGCCACCCAGAAGAGCTCCTACCCCAGCTTGGAACCTTAAGTTTGTGTTGGAAAAGCTCACACTAGCCCCTTTTGAGCCTGCAGCTTCAGCAGAGTTAAAATTCCTCTCTTGGAAAACAGCCCCACTTCTGGCCATCACTTCAGCTAGAAAAGTTTCAGAGCTACAAGCACTCATGGCGGTAGAGCCCTTCATCATTTTTCATGCTGACAGGCTCTCCCTCAGGACTAACCCAACTTTCATGCCTAAAGTGGTGTCCAGTGTGGCTCTCAGCCAATCTGTTCATTTGCCCACCTTTTTCCCTAACCCTCAAAACAAGGGGGAAAGGATTTTGCATTCTCTAGATGTGCACAGACAGCTCATATTCTACCTGGATAGGACTAAATCTTTTAGGAAAACTGACCAATTGCTAGTCAGCTTTGCAGCAGGGGCAGAGGGCAAGGCCATATCCAAACAAACCATCTCCAAATGGATACCACACTGTATCCATTTCTGCTACAAATACCATGGGAAACCGCCCCCTAAGGGGGTCAGGATACATTCTACCAGGGCAACCTCCACCTCAGCAGCTTTTCTCAGAGGGTTCCTTACTAGGGACATACTGGAGGCTGCAACATTGAGTTCTGTTCATACCTTCACCATGCATTACCACCTGCTTATCTTCTCCAAATCCAGGCCAGGTTTGCATCCGCAGTCTTGCAGGGCATCCTAGCCAACCCCAAGTCTTCTTGACTGCATCCACCCTTTTCTTCAGCTTTGTGAATCAACCCAAGTGTAACGACTGCAACAGTGAAACACTAAGAACATAGTACAGTTGTGTACACTTGCCATAAATGTAGATGTTTGAGTGCATTCACTGTTGCAGTCCTGGTTTCTCACTCTCCATCCCCCTTGTCTCTCTCTCTTCCTCACTCCTTACAGGGATTTTTGGTATTTACTTTCTACTGGTGGTGGTGGTCCACCATAACCTAGCTCCCTATTTGGGGGCTCCTGACATTTGGGGCAAGAAAAACTGATGTAATGGCGTTGGCTGCCTGCTTTTATACCACTGACAACCTGACATCAGTCCTGGACGACAACAACCAACGCAGAAATACTAAGCCTCTGGTATTCGGGCCGACTGAGGGCTACCCTGGAAGGATAATCCAAGTGTGATGACTGCAACAGTGTATACGCTCTAACATCTGCATTTATGGTAAGTGTGCACAGCTGTACTTTTTTAATAGGTTTTTTTAATGGGGCAATTTGATTGAATAATTATTTTAATTAAAGTGAAGCTGTGATCAGTATATATTAAAAAGGGCTGGGTTTTGTAACAATTTGTTCTAAAGAAGTCCCTTACTGAGGGAAGAAAGCTCTTAACCTTGATTTTATTACAATAAATTCATTTTGGACCTTCCTGACTGATGTTGTCATTCACCTTGGAGTCTGGTGTTAACAGTTTTTTTGATGTTCTTCATTCCACATTGCTGCAGTCCTAACTATTGGGGTAGTCCGCTGTCCAGTCGGCCCGAATACCAAAGTATATGGCTGACGTCGGTCAGGGCGCATTAGACTGACGTCAGTACGTCAGGGTACTAATGCGCATGACCGACGTCATATCCTCAGTCTTTTTTGCCGCATGGTCCGATGCAGAAGCAGTTTTGCGAGTGCAGGTTGGCGTTCTGAAATTTTCTGAAGTCGGAGTTTCAGACCGAATCAAAGTTGGCTAAGTACCCCGTTGGGGAACATTTTGGTTTTTCTTGCCTCAGTATTTAACCGGATGTCAGAAAAAGTGAATAACTGTATTTCTTGTGGGAAACAGATACCTCATAGGGATTACCATACCTTGTGTATACCTTGTTTAGGGCCTGAGCACGACGTTGTTGGATGCCGCTCTTGTGCTAGATTTAACAAACGCACTATTAAGAGAAGGTTAGACTGTGCCAGGTTAGTGTTTGGGAAGCGTTGCAATTATAAAATGCCGCCGGATGCTCCGACGCCCGCTTCGCCCAAAAACGCAAGGACAAAACAGCGAAGCCTAGGGTTGATGAACCGGCAGTCCCGGACGCCGGTTCTTTAGAAGGCTCAGTGGAGCCAGAGGTTTTGCCAGGAGTTTCTTTGGAGTCTCAGGCAGAGACTTTACTGTTACAGGATGTGCCTTCTCAGGAGGTAGGCCAGGCTGAGGGGGCTTCTCAGGTAACTGTTCTTCCCTCTCTTCCCAAGGTAGTTAGAGCCTCTCCTTCTGTTTCCAAAACTTCTTTGAGAGGTAGGCCAAGTTTAGCTTCAGTGTCTCCTAGCACTTCAGGTTCTGTGCCTAAGAAACATATGCTTAAAATGGCAGAAGATTTGATTACTATGATTAGAGGTTCTATGCCCTCCTGATAAGAGGCCTAGGGTGGAACCTGAGTTTGAGAGTTTTGAACAGTGTTCAGAGGCTTCTGAGTCTTCTGCGGAAGACTTGCAGGAGTATCCTCCTTATTCTGATTCTGATGTGGATGATTCCACTCCTACAGCTTCTCCTCCTGAGGATTTCTCATTTTCAGAGACTCTGCATTCCATGAGGGAGCACTTTAAATGGGAAGGCCAAGATTACTCTGATTCCAGGAAAAGGCTTAGGGAATTCTTGTTTTACCCCAGCATAGGCCCTTAGCTATACCTCCTGTGTTGAATGTGGTGGAAGATGTTTTGCAGAGGCTTCCCTGAACCCTGATTCTTTGCCTCCTGCTCCTGTTAAACCTGATAGGTACTATAGGGTGCCTGAAGCTCATAAGTATCTTTTTAAGAGTCCTAGGGCAGACCCGAAACTGTTTCTCAGGGACCTAAAGGTGTTAAGGCCTCTGTTGTTAAAAACCCTGTTCCCACTGATAAAGAGGCAAGGGCTTTGGATAGATGGGGAAAGAAAGTGTATACTTCTTCCACTTTAGCCATGAGGGCGTTGAATTGTCAGTTTCACATGCTAAAATATCAAAATTATCTCCTTTCACAATTGAAATCTAAGGTGGATGCTTTGGCGGAAGGTATTGAGTGTAAAGAGTTGCTGGATTTAGTTCATGTGTCTGAACAAGTGGGTAAGCATTCTTTGCAATGTGGTTTTGATGCTGTACAGGCCTCCTCGAGGGTGGCTGCCACTAGTTCTGTTCTTCGCAGGCATGCCTGGTTGAGGGATCAGAATTTAGCTGAGCATGTTAAGACAAGGATTTTGGATGCTCCTTTACAGTCTGATGTGTTGTTTGGTTCGCCTGTGGAAGCAGTTTTAAAGAAAATGGAGGACAAAGCTAAGTCTATGCAAACTGTTAAAGATTTTTTGCAGGTGCAGCCACCGAAGTTTAGTAGAAATTGGCCTACTAAGGGATGGACATATCCTGCTTATGATTCCCAGTCTAGGGGTAGGTCTAGACGTGGTAGGGGCAGAGCTCAAGGTTCTTTTAGGCCTAGAACAGGAAGTTCACCTGCTCAGACTTCTGGTGAGGGCAGGGGTCAGTCCTTTCGTAAACAGACCCAATGACCTGCCTTTTCAGCTGCCAGTAGATTCTCGCCTGGCAGCTCCTTTGGGAGGAAGACTGTCTCTTTTCAAAGAAAATTGGGATTTAATTACTCAAGACAGATGGGTGTTGGATATCATTCACCACGGTTACAGGTTTTATTTCCATACATTGCCTCCTTTCAAAGGCATGCCAGACGTTCCTCCTCCACAAAGGAAAGAGGCTCACAAGCAAATTTCTCTGTTACTCCAAATAGGGGCCATTCAGCCAGTCCCTGTATCAGAAAGGGGCCTAGGATTTTATTCTCGCCTGTTCCTAGTACCTAAGAAGGGGAACACGTGGAGACCAATTTTGGATTTATCTATCCTCAACACTTATCTGGACATTCCCAAGTTCAAGATGTTGACGTTACAACAGCTTTTACCTCTGCTGGGCAAAGATCACTGGATGGTAACTTTAGATCTCAAGGAAGCTTACCTTCATGTGCCTATAAGACTAAGTTGCAGGAAGTATCTGCGTTTCGAGCTGGAAATTCTCATTATCAGTTCTCTGCATTGCCCTTTGGCTTATCTACTGCCCAGAGTATTCACAAAGGTTCTGGCTCCAGTGATAGCTTACTTCAGGCTAAAAGGAATTCAAATCTATCCTTACTTGGACGACTGCCTGATTCTGGCTCAAGAAAAGGAAGACCTTCTACAGCATCTGGAATATGTTATAGCAGTGCTAAGATGCCTAGGGTATTCTGTGAACGAAATAAAGTCCAGTCTAGTACCCTCTCAAGACATGTGCTTTCTGGGTGTGAGACTGAATACAGCAGCCCAGATGGCCTTTTTAACCCCGGACAAACAAAAGAGTCTATCCCTTTACTTCCATCAACTATCTCATCAGTCCGTGCTGACTGCAAGGACAGTCCTTCAAGCATTAGGGTTCATGGCATCTTGTATTCTGGTGCTTCCCAATGCCAAACTGCATATGAGGAAGCTGCAATGGTATCTCAAAAATGTATGGACACAGCACTGCCAGGATTTGGACACTGTCATTCAAATAATACCTTGCCTTCAAAAAGAATTTTTGTGGTGGGCTCAGGAATGTCACCTAAACAAGGGACTCTCTGTGACCCGGCCAGAGGCGAGTCAGATTTTAACGACAGATGCCTCGGACATTGCTTGGGGAGCTCATCTAAATGGAAAGTGGATACAAGACAAGTGGCCTGCCAGACTACAGCATCTACATATCAACATGAAGGAGATGTTAGCAGTCCAGTTTGCATTAATGGCTTTCAAGGAGTTACTTCTTCCAGGGCAGGTGTTGATTCTAACAGACAACACAACTGTCATGTGGTACATCAACAAACAAGGGGAACACATTCTTATCCTCTATGCAGGCAAGCAATGATTTTATGGGAGACTGCGCTCAGCTTGCAACTAACTCTTCAGGCAAGGTTTCTGCCGAGCACAGAACTCCTTAGCAGATGTGTTAAGCAGACAAATCATGGATCCCCACGAGTGGAAACTGGATCTTCATGTATTTCAGAAATTGACAGTGTCATGGGGAACTCCAGACATAGATCTGTTCGCTTCTCCACTAAACCACCAGCTGCCAAAGTTTTGCACAAAGGGGTTTCATCACACAGCTTGGAAAGTGGATGCTCTTTCTTTCAGTTGGAAAAATCTTCATGTGTATGCCTTTCCACCTCTGCCTCTTCTTCCAAAGGTGCTCTTAAAGGTCAGACAAGACAAGCCAAGGATGATTTTAATAGCTCCAGATTGGCCTCGGCAACACTGGTACCCACTACTAAGGAGTCTGGTAAGGAAGCCTCCATGGCCTTTACCTTTGATTCCACATCTGTTATCTCAGAAGGACGGTCATCTGCTCAATGTCAAGCTTCACTCTCTTCATCTAACAGCCTGGCATATTCTGTGTTGAAACACAGCAGGTCTCAACTTCCTCAACAAGTTTTAAATGTGATTATGGAAGCTAGAAGACCTAGTACAAGGAAAGTGTACGCAGAAAAATGGAAGAGATTTTTATTTTGGAGTACAGCAAAGAATTTGGAGGTTTCTGAGCCTAATTTGAGTGTGGCTCTTCAATATCTTACTGAGTTATTGGACAAAGGTTTGTCCTTCTCTTCCATTAAGATTCATGCTGCAGCAATTTCAGCTCACTATGATTGTGACCCACCATTGTTTTCGCATCCTTTGTTCAAGCAGTTTCTTAGAGGGGCAAAGAATATAAGACCCCACGTAGAGCTCCTACTCCTGCTTGGGATCTCAATTTTGTGTTGGAAAAACTTACTCTACAACCTTTTGAGCCTGCGGCTACTGCTGAATTGAAATACTTGTCATGGAAGACTGCTTTTCTGTTGGCTATTACTTCTGCAAGAAGGGTGTCTGAGTTGCAGGCCCTTATGGCAGTAGAGCCCTTTTGATTTTCCATAAGGATAGGGTATCATTACGCACTAATCCTTCCTTTATGCCTAAGGTGGTTTCTAGTGTGGCTTTAAACCAAACTATTCATTTGCCTACTTTTTATGCAGACCCCAAAATAAAGGGGAAAAGATTTTGCACACTTTAGATGTACACAGGCAATTGCGTTATTATTTAAGCAGGACTAAGGATTTTAGGCAGTCTCAGCAGTTGTTTGTTTCTTTTGCTTTGAGTTCGCAGGGCAAGCCTGTGTCAAAACAAACTATTTCTAGGTGGATTGGGTTTTGCATTGCATTTTGTTATTCCCATCATGGCAAGGAGATTCCAGCTGGGATTAGGCCTCATTCCACTAGGGCTACTGCCACTTCAACAGCATTTCTAAGGGGTGGCAACTAAGGATATTTTGGAGGCAGCTACTTGGAGTTCAGTGCATACTTTCTCTAAGCATTATCACCTTCCTCTCTACTCTAAGTCTAGGGCTGGTTTTGCCACAGCTATTTTGCAAGGCATGTTGTCAGCTCCTGCTTCTTTATGATTTGCCAGCCTCCCTTACCTCTGCTTTGGGATTCTACCCAATAGTTAGGACTGCAGCAATGTGGAATGAAGAACATAGTACAGTTTTGTACCTACCATAAATGTAGATGTTCGAGGATACACATTGCTGCAGTCCAATTTCCCCTCCCTCCTTCCCCTCTGTGTTTAGGGGTGGTTGTGTAGGTGAGGTTATATGCTGATAATTTTGTATATATTGTACATATTTTTGGTGCAGGTATATTGGGCCTTGTCTTTTTAGGGTCTTCTGACATCTGGGGCAAGAAAAGACTGAGGATATGACGTCGGTCATGCGCATTAGTACCCTGACGTACTGACGTCAGTCTAATGCGCCCTGACCGACGTCAGCCATATACTTTGGTATTCGGGCAGACTGGACAGCGGACTACCCCAATAGTTAGGACTGCAGCAATGTGGATCCTCGAACATCTACATTTATGGTAGGTACAAAACTGTTCTTTTTTGTGGCTACCTTACGGTGTCTGTTTTTGTATGTTCTGCTACTGTTTGGCATGTTGTAGCTGATCTTTGGTTGTTGCACTTGCTCAACTTGTTGCTGTTTTCTGTTTTAAATCTGCATTTTGTTTAATGTGCTTTTTTTGTCTCCATTAAGTTGTGCAAGTTTTCATTTTATAAGTTGTGCAAGTTTTCATTTTATATTCTGGCTTGCCTGAATGATAATTTCTTGTTTTTTATGAATGCGAGTGTATGTATTTGCATTTTAAAAAGAAACCTGACAACAAAAAGTTGTGAGCATTTTTAAATATGAAGTAATTTTTTGCCTGCAGATGGACCTTGGCTGACTGGGTCATAAATTTTACTTTTATGGAGTGGAGCTGTGTATTAAGTTTTTGGAGCTACCCACACATTTTTATAGTGCTCATATAAATTAAATGGTAATGTATTTTTAAAATTTTAATGCAAAAAAACATTGTTATTGTCCACAGGTGAATTTTTTGGCATTTGTGGAAGTTCTGAAGCTCTTGGATTATGGTACCCCGAGAAAGCTGCATTTCTTCAGCCTGACCGTAATGATTGGTAAGTGCCATGTGTTTTCTGAACAAAAATCACATCTCTAGTCTGGTGTCATTTGAGATCTCTGTGATTTGATCAGTTGCCTTTAATTCTAATCCTGTAAACTGTGTTTGATTGGCATCAATATGTAGACCATTTTTTCTCATTGTTGAGGTCCATGATGTCTGCAGTAAAGTTCTACTGATAAGTATGCCTGTGGAAGACTGGTTCATCCTAAAGAGAATGAATTGTAGAGTCTGTTTAGAGCACAAGAAGCTCATGGCCTTAGAATAACAGAGAACACTCCACAAGCAGCCAAATTCAAAAGAAGCCTTAAAGTTGAGGTACAAAAGTGCTGTTAAGATGGAATAGTGAAAAATAATAAATCTGTAGTACAAGAATAGGCACAAATGGAGTGTAGTTATTGCCCCAGCTAGTCCAGGAAGATGTTAGGATGCTGGATCTGGTGAGGCATTGCCTTTTCTGCCGCCAGACCCATACCCTGTTTCTTCTGAGTCTGCATCTGTCCTGACAACTTTAGAGGCAGCCTGTCGGATTTTCTACCACATGATTTACAAGCCTCAGCTGAAACTTACAAAATGTCCAGACCAGATGCTGGTTCCTAGGCACTTGAAGAGGAAATCTTTCTTAAAAAGGTTTTGACTGTACCACCTAAAATTTGTGTATCAGTTTTACTACCATATTTATATAAGAAACCCTGGAGTTCTTTCTGGCTTTGCAAGTGCGGAAGAAGGTTCCTTCATCTGGAGAAGTATTATTATCTATTAGGTTGAGTCTGATGCCAAAGACTTGGATCAGTTCTACCAATGACTGCATTTGCCACTTTGAAGAATGTGACTTCATGACACAGAATTATCTTTCAAATGGCTCAGCTTTCCGGATCTGGAGTAAGCCTTTTATAGAAAAAGAGGGAGTTCCCTTCTTCATTGAATTCCTGAGAATAAGATTTGGGTGATCATACCACCCTTACCTTGTGACATTGATGAGAACAATTTGTCCTCAGACTTATTGCTAGATGATGGATACTTCCTTCACTGAAATCTGAAACATAATAAAGGAGAACTTTAAATGGGCTGTAGGGTGATTGGAGTGCAACATGAGAATTATTTGGTAGATTTATAAATGTACCACAGTGTGTGCATGACCATTTACATACTGTGGTACGCTTCTTCAGTAAGCACCCTTATTTTAGTGCTGCACTAACCTGGCCTCACGGCTGTGCAGAGTGCTAATGAGTCATTGGGGGACATATGCTTATTACTCATGTGCTCTCTCATTGAAACTGCCCCCAGGAAGCCACCTAGACAGTTGAGCGATTCAAGAAAGTGCTCAGCCATATAGATTAGCACAGCCATCCCCACCTTAATGCAGTAGTGAACATGGCCAACCAGGCTTACTGTAAAAGTGCTGTAAGCTGCACCACTGTCATAACTGTGATTGGGGGGGGGGGGCACCAGACACTAGGGAGAAGTGCCGTACCAGAACCACCATTACTTTGGGGACTGGGGGGCTGGAGGGGGGTTACACATGGTACATTGCCATAGCCATACCACTATGTATGTTATTAAGGGGATCTAGGGCTTGGGGGAACCACTGGACACCAGGAAATATTCCTTAAGGTGCCCTAAGCCACATGTGTTCCTGCAGGGATTGAGGGGCAGGTGAACCAGCAGACACCAGAGCTTGCACTTTAATGCTGTAATGGCGCTAATGTTAGTACAGGGATCAGGAGGTGGGAAGAACCACTACACCACCAAAGCTGACTCTTTAAAGTGCCTTAATGGTACTTGCATCATAACTGGGATCAAAGGGTGGGGGATACACTAGATCACGAGGTCCAACTCCTGTAAAGTGCTGTAACAGCACTGGAATATTGCATGGGGGGGTCCACAGGAAGCTAGGGATGGGTATTGGGACTTGCGTGCATGCGTGTGTGTGTGTATATGTGAAAAAGTGACTGGAGGGGTTGGGAGTCCACTGACTCCGTGAATAGCAGGGTACTACTGTTGTGTGCAGATCAGCCAAAAGTTTTCTTCTAGACTAATCTTTTTCTTTAAGAAAGATGCTCCTTGATGGCCAGTTTTAGATTTATCCTGAATGGAAAAGTTTTTGAAGATTGCATTGTAAACATCTTGAATTTGGCAGTCTTTGCATCCATTCTTTTTGCTAGTTAGTCCATTTAATCACCATGAATCTAAAGAATCCTCAACCATAGTGCTTATGGTTCAGTGCAGGACAAGGCCACATCATTTAACTTGTATGTTTGCTTTTTGGTCTCTCTACTTGTTTAGAATATTTACGGAATGCCTAGCTTCTGTGTTTGTCTACTTTAGGACAAAGGGATTAATGTGTACCCTTATCTGAAAATTTGATTAATTCAGACGGGCTCCATGAATGACATGCAGAGTTCTTCAAGGTTTACTTTACACTGAGTAGCAAGCAGGAGTTCTCATTAAAATTATTTAAATTAGGGAGACCAGTTTTGGTAGGATTTTGCCTGAGCCTAAAATAGAAGCTGCTTTTGAAAAATGGATAGTTAGGGTGTATAGGCTCCCAAACCATGGGCAGCAAAGCAAAAGGAGGTGGAGTTGCAGTATGTATTAGACATACATACCTCCAGGCTTGTCAAAAGTATGATGCACAGGAGACACTCTAGGTACAGTTAACTACTGACAAGACCCGTATTCAAATCCTAGCTAGCTACAGGCCCCCAACTTTGACTTAAAATGCTTACTCCGCCTATCTGGACCTCTTTAGTGAATCTGTCAAGATTCAACCCTTTACCCTGATCGTGGGTGACTTTAACTATGCAACCATAGACTGGAAGAAATACTTATGCCATAACACAAATGCCCAGATATTCCTTGATTTTGTCAATACAAATGCGTTGGACCAGCTGGTTGACACCTCATGAGGTGGTGGTATCTTGGACTTTGTATTAATCAACATGAGTAAACTATTGCAGCATCCCTACAGTGTCATCCTGCCTGGCATTTCAAAGTCACCATCTCCCCCGACCCCACCCCCAGCTAGGGTAAAAAAAAAAAACTTCTCCAAAGCTGATTACAACTTTCTGAGGGAAGTTATAAACAGCTTCACAGCCCCCTCCATAGGAACTGGCACATATGTCCAAACCTACACCAAAATACTATGCAAGCATTTATATAACTGCATGGAATCAGGAATACCCAACAGGACAAAATCTTCCTTCTCAAGGAAGAGAAACTTGTCTGGTGGACATCTGCAATAAATAAACTCTAATAAAAGGAAATAAAAATGCTGTCCAGGACCAAGAAAGGAGCAGGTGCCTAATTGGAAGCAATCTCTCCTTAACCTGAACAAGCAAATAAGAGCACTAGTGAAATCCTCCAAAGCAAGCTTCAAGTCCAAACTGGCCACATCAACTTAAGACAGTCATAATGCCTTCTTCACACATGTCCTCAATCTCAAAGGAAGCTCTTGGATCTGCTCAGAACTGGTGGTCAAGGACACCACTTACACAAACGCTGTAGATGTAGCCAACCTGCTGGCAGACAGGTTCAGTGAAAACTTCACCTCTCTGTCCTCCCAATCAATAAATCAGGACCTCCCAAGCATCCCCCCCTTCCCTTATCTTTACGGAGCAAGTCATCACTGCCTTCTCAAAGGCCAAAAATATGGCCTGTGTGGGACCCAATAACATCCCAGGCTGCATCCCACATGAACTCGGACAGGAACTTGCAGCACCATTAGGCACCCTATTCAACCAAAGCCTGAGTACTGGCTTTGTCCCAGCCGAGTGGAGGATAGCCACTGTCATCCCTTTGCACAAAAGTGGAGCATCCACCGATCCAGGAAATTATAGACCCAACAGCCTAACTAGCCTGATCTGCAAAGCCATGGAGCGAATTATCATAGACATATCATATCTTTAACAAGGACATTGGCAACCTCCAAACACTCTGTCTCGCACAGTTTGGTTTCGTCAAGGGGAGGTTTTGCCTGTTGGTAGACGACTTTGAGACACTCACCAAAGCCATGGATGAGCGAAGACTATCCACACTACCTACCTTGACCTGGCCAAAGCCTTCAACACTATTCCCCACTCGGGTATAGTAGATAAACTCTCTCAACTAGGCATCAATCTGTATGTTACCAGATGGGTAACAAACTATCTCACTGATAGCCCACCTAGTCAGTATAGGGGAAGCCACCTCAAACAGTAGACCCGTAATGAGCAGTGTACCCCAGGGATCGGTCTTGAGGCCTCTGTTGTTTGAGATATACTTTCCTGAGGTGCAGGCCAAAACCAGTGGGCTGTGGCTGACCAAGTTTGCAGATGACTGCAAGCTGGACATTGTCATCAATTCCCCTAGTGATGTGGGCATCCTCCGAAAGGGTCTCACCCAAACAAACAACTGGTACCAGAAACATGGCCTCAAACTGAATGGCAGAAAATGCTTCCTCATCTTCTATGAGGAGAGTGACGTCCCCATAAATTATCACATTGATAAGAAGGTCCTAAGCACGCAGTCATTCGTGAGGGACTTGAGCACCCAGGTTGATAGCAGATTGACTTTTGACCACCATATTGCTTCCATTGTATGGAAAGCTTTCTACATGGCCCACCTCAGTAGTAAGGGTATCTCATCCAGGGACATGAGGTCATATCATCCTCTGTATTCTTCCCTTGTAAGAACCATTATTGAGTACAATACCCCTTTCAGCATGTACCTCACAAAGCACATGTAGCAGCTAGCAAGACCACAAAGGTTCCTCACCAGGAGAATCCAGGCCCTCAAAAAACTCTGTCCCTCTACTCAGTCTTATGCAGACTCCTCAGAGGTGACCTCTGGCTTACAAAGCAATCTCAAACCCAGCCTCGATGGGACTGCTGCATGTCCGCAAGTAGAGCTCCACTCAACCCGCATGCGTGACCTCAATCTGGTCTGTGACATCAGTAGGACTTGGTGGCGGGACAGATTTTGTGTCCCAGAGACTCCCCCCTTATGTGGAATAGCTTCCCTGTCCATGTCAAGCAGAGCATCTCATTAACCCTTTTTTAAGCACAACCTGGATATCTGGATGGGGAACAGAAAATACACCCTGGGATTCCACATTTGTCCCTGCTGGACAGGGACATCGGGTGTTGACTTGTCGGAACATGGGCTAAATTCTTGGCTAGGCTTGTAAGGGTCTCAGGGCCAATAGCCTAGTAACTTCATATGATCCTATAAAACAGTGCATGATAACTATAAGAATTAATCAGATTAGATTAGAAAACATTGGGAAAAGTAAACAGGCAGTTTACAAAGGAGCAAAGGGCAGAAATTTGTAAGGCTCCCAAGTATGCAAAAAAGTGCAGAAGGTTTAAGGCTTTTGTTTGGAAGTGTTGAATGGGTATTTTTGTACCCCATGTGGTCTTCAGATGATTTTTTCACAGGCGGATAGCAAATGCAGCATGATGGGGGAAAAAGAGGTAATTAGGAACATGTAATTTGGGAATGTAATGAGTTGCTAAATTTTTAAAATTCCCAAGTTCTCTGATAGAAATGTTGGTGAAACAAATGTTTGTAACTAAGAAAATTATTATTTTGATCTGTGATGCAAGGTATGAGTTGCCTAGACATTGTAAGTCCTTAAGTTTAATGTTGGCTGCCAAAAAAGCAACTTCTAGAAAGTGGAAATCAAAATCTAAACCAAATGCAACAGAAGAACTAACTGCTGTAATGGAGCTAAATTAACTGGGGTGATCTTTAGAAAAGGGATGGAGCAAATTTCATAGGAATAAATTGAATTGATGGGAGCATTACATGCAGCATAATGTTCAGATATAAAGTTTAAGGGAAATCCGGAATTGTAAAAAGAATGTAAATACTGCATGACAGTAACAACAAAAACTTATGATTTTTCTGTTAATGTATATAAACCCTATGCTGCTAAGTAAAATGTGCTTATAAAAATAAATTATTTAAATTAGTCCTAACCCCCAGTGAGGACAGACATTTTCTTATGAGGCTTTACTGGATGTAGAGCAAAGGCAGGCATTTTCTTCAAAGGAATAATGCTGCAAAGGATCTGTGTGTCACTCGGAAGGTTCCTAAAGACAATAAATTGAATGTCAGCCTTTATCATTATGGTCTCTTAAGCTAGGCCTGTATAGAAAAATGTAGTTGCATCATGGAAAGCTGTGAGAGTAACATGACCTCCATCTAGGGCATGTTTTATCCCTGAGTCCTTCCATCAGCATGAAGTGTTCTTGATGGCCCTAGCAGATGCATTGGAGTGATACCACACAGCATACAGAGAATGACTTTGGATGTCTCCTACCTAACCTTGGGAAGACATTTATTCTGGCCCTGATACTGTTCAAAACAGTTTTGGAGCCAGGGACTTGGAAGTAGTAATAGATAAGCTCATGGTCATTCTTCTTTTTTTGGCTTTTCCCTGGTTAGGGGTCACCACAGCCAGTCACCTGTCCGTTCATGATTGGCAGTGGAGTTTTACGGTGTCGAGTTGCCAGCCAGGTGCCCAACCTTTCACGGAAGACAGACACACACACACACACACACACACACACACACACACACACACACACACACACACATGCCTACGGCCAGTTTAGAGTGTCCAGTCCACCTACAGGATGTCTTTGGCATGTGGGAGGAAACTGGAGCACTGAGAGGTAACCCACGCGACCACAGGGAGGACATGCAGACTCTGCACAGAATGCACCCCAGCTGAAGATTGAACTGTAGAACCTCTTGCTGTGAGGTGGCAACGCTAACCGCTGCACCACAGCAGCCACCCAGATAAGCTCATGATCATTAGTTATATTAAACAGGAGATGTGAAGTTGTTAAATCTCGCCAATTATTCTCACTGATGGGTTCGGAGCTGATCGTCAGCTCCGACACGGCCTATAGCAAGCTCAAGGTTTGCCAGTAGCTCGACACCAAACCCCTTATCCCACAATGCACTGCTGGAATTACCTCAGATCTAGTTTGCCGCAGCAAGAGAGATCTCGGTGATCCAGCTAACTCAGACCATTTGTGAAAAAAATAGCAAGTTTTTTTTTAAAAATCTTTTTTCTATTAGATATTTTTCATATATACAGTTTGGGTGTTGGTGTTAAAATTATAATAATAGAATTAGTAGTTTGTGATAGTTAGTGCCATGTTGGCCTAGTCGTTTTTCGTGGGCCTTTTAGCCCTATTTAGAGTTAATGATCACTATTTTCTTCTAGTCAGATTTTTCTCAGTGGGCCTGCTTAGCCCTGTATTTGTAATTTATAGTTTTAACTATGTCATAGATAGTGCCCGGTGTGGGCTTAGTTGCTTTCCTTAGTTAGTGTGGGTCTTTATAAAGAAAGGAAGGACTTCACCCTATTAGTTTTCAGTATACTGTTTTTTTGTATTTGTACAGTTTAGAGTATGTCGGATGACAAGGAAAAGTCCCATTCCAAATCGGGATTCAAGAAATGCCCAGATTGTGGGCAGAAAATGTCCGTCACTGATGGACACATTCAATGTGTTTTACTGTCTGGAGGCTAAACACCTCCAGGACACTTGCAGCATTTGCCATTCCTTTTCTTCAAGAGTCCTCTGAGAAGGAGGAAGCTAATTGACAGGGGATTACTGCAGCATTCCTTTTCTGAGGCATTGAGTAGCCAGGAAGGTGCTAGCACTTCTTCCAAATCTTCAAAATCTTCGGATTCCAAAGTGCAAAAAAAGCAAGAACTTCAGAGGGCACAGGGTCATCGGTTCCACAGACCTTGGAACCGACTGTCCCTTTGAGTCGGAGCCAGCTCCCAGTCTTGGAGCCGGTCTCTGAGGTTCCCTCTTCTCCTCTGCTCCAGTCAGCACCTTCAGTGCATTCATCTAAGTCTTCAGTCAGCCTTTCGGATTTGGACACGAATTGGCTAGTGCAGAAGCTTTTACAGACACCAGGACTTGCCAAATTGTTGTCGGCCCCGACCATTTCATCGGTGCTGAAGACCATTGAACCGGATTTGTCTACTCCTCCTCCGAGCCGTACTGGACCCTCTGAGCCGAAGGAACCTGAACCGATGATTGTCAAACCTTTGGAGCCGACACCCACACCACTGTTATCAGCTCCATCTACTTGGACGTCCTTGGTGGAGACCGAGGACTCTAGAAGCCGACGCTCTCCCATCGGGTCCGGGGAGGATAGTCAGACCGATTTGTCGGTGCAGATTCTTCCTCTAGGGCCTTCGACTCGGGTGAGCTCGGCTCCTACCTCGGGCTCAGAGCCCATGGTTTCAGTGCGGGAGGATCGGACAGTCCTTTCGGGTCCGTCTACCCCTTCTCGTCGGAGCCATGGCACCTTCGATGCTAGGAGGAGAGTTCTGTCTCCCAAGACAACGTCAGCATCGGTCCGGCCTTCCCTCTCCCCTCAAGCTCCTGTGTCTGCTTCTTCGTCTGCCGTTCCCCCTAAGCATAGAGACCCTGAGCCTCAAGTACCCCCACAGGGCGTCCCCTGCTCTTTTGAGACTGCCCCAGATCCCCCCATTGAGGAGGTGCCCAGGAAGAGACTGTGCAAGATGAGGCACTTAGACTCCCCATAGGAGTCTTTGACATCTGACACGGACTTAGATGAGTCAGAAGGGTCCCCTCGATCCCCCTCTGAGGATATCTCCTTTGCGGAGATATTAGAGATCCTTAGTCAGATGGGCGATTGGCAGTCCAAGACCCCTACTGAGGACGAGTCCCATGCTCTTGAAGGCTTTTGGGTGTCAACCTTCCACTTCTTGGGTGTCTCTGCCTTACAACGAGCTCATGGAACTGATCTCCTGTAAAGCGTGGGAGTCACCGGAGGCCATGGAACCTGTCCCCCGGAAGCCAAATAAATTCCTTTCTGCCCCTGTGGACAAAGCCTTTTTGACCAAAGGGAGTGCCTGTTAATGCCATGATGGTAGCTGCAGCCACCAAAAAGGAAGTGTCTGAACCATCCACATCTATCCATCCTCCTAACAGAGAGTCTAGGATCATGGATAGATATGGGAAACGCATGTTTAGTTCAGCGACCGCTGAACTACTTAACCCATTTTACGAGACTACAAAGAGATCTCCTGAAAGAGCTAGGAGATGCTCTCCAGGGTACGGTAGCTGCAGGGGTTGCCGATAAAGTTAACACACAGCTCGCTACCCTAAACTCAGTTGTGAACTCGTCCATGCGTCTCATATCTTATGCAGCTGATGGTACGAGTAGAGCCGCTAGTTCGGGCATTGCTGTGTGAAGACAACCCTGGATGCGTCTCTGTTCCTTTCCGGAACCCTTTAAGTCTTCTTTTATCAATACTCCATTTGATGGCTCATCACTGTTTGGGCCTAAAGTAAAGGAGTCTTTAACCAGGTGTGAGCAGGAAGGCAAGACCCTGTCTGGCATTGGAGTCCGTTTTTCTACCCCTACTCGGCCCTACCCCAAGGGCCCTAGGGGAGGGAAAATGTGGTTCCGAAAAGCACAGGGAGCCTCCATTTGATGGCTCATCACTGTTTGGGCCTAAAGTAAAGGAGTCTTTAACCAGGTGTGAGCAGGAAGGCAAGACCCTGTCTGGCATTGGAGTCCGTTTTTCTACCCCTACTCGGCCCTACCCCAAGGGCCCTAGGGGAGGGAAAATGTGGTTCCGAAAAGCACAGGGAGCCTTTCAGGACACACATGGAGAAGCTCCTTCTAGAGGCAGAGGAGGGGCTTATAATGGAAGACGCCACCCCCGCGGCAGAGGGGGTCCGCAGCAACAGGGTGACAGGGGCCAGTTCTCTGGTCAACCCTACCAGCGCCCCTGAAAGGGGGCCCGACTGTTCGGCTCTCGAGGCAGTCAGGGGTCGCTTGTCTTTGTACCCAGAAGCCTGGCTAAACATAACATCAGATACATGGGTACAAAGCATCATTTCCAGAGGATGTTTCATACCGTTCTCTTCCCCTCCCATTCCTGTAAACAGGATCCCAGATGTTCCACCCAGTCTCGGCGAACAAGCAATAGTAGAGTTCCACAAATTGCTAAAAAAGAGTCATCCAACCAATCCCAGCAGACCAAGTAGGATTTGGAACTTACTCAAGATTCTTTTTGGTACCAAAGAAAACAGGGGACTGGAGACCTATTTTGGACCCTAGCAGACTCAACCAGTTCGTAAAGAAAGAGAAGTTCCGAATGGTCATGCTTCAGTCCATTCTTTCCTTCCTAGGGAAAGATGAATGTGAGAGTGTTCAATCTCGCCTTTGTTCTTACACATGGGGTTCGGAGCCGATCCTCGGCTCCGTGCCGGCCGACTGCAAGCTCTGCATCGAGAAGAAGCTCGAGGACATCTAATACCCACAATCCCCCTCTGCCTTTACCCCAGATCTAGTTTGCCGCTGCTGCATACGCATCGTTGGAGACTAGCTCGAGGCTGTTCAGATAAGATTTTTATCTATTCTGTTTAATTTTCAGAGTATTTTATCTAGTTACTTAAAGTTTAAGAGTAGGTGTGTGAGTCTTTAGGAATTCTCGATATTTAGAATAGTTAACTTTGTTAACTTTCGGGTTAGAGTTTTTCGGGGCCTACCCCTTCTTGGACTTGTGACTAGATACTTGTTAGTCTTGCCTTTAGGCAGTTCAAGGATTTGACAATTTTGACTAAAAGCTTGTTTTAGTTAGTATCAAGCAGACGCTTATTACCGGATTTGACACTTTTACTGGATTGGACTTTTTTTCTGGACTGGACTGACTTTTCTTTTTCAATATGTCTGAAAAGATGAAGTCTGGCTTTAAACGTTGTCAGTGTGGCCAAAAAATGTCGGTCACAGACAACCACAGTTCCTGTGTCTACTGTCTTGGCCCTCTCCACTTACAAGAGGACTGCTCTATTTGTCACTCTTTTAGTGGGAGGGTCATGACAGATAGGCGCAGGAAACTGATGGATAGAGGATTGCTGAAACCCTCTTTCCAGGAGGCTCTGGATGCTTCAGACCAGGCATCCAAGTCTTGAAGAATTCGGCGTCGGAGCCAAAGTCATCGGCCCGAGCTCTTTGAGTCTAGTTAGATCACCGGTTCCACAGACTTCGGGCCGAGTGTTCAACTGTTGGCAGTTCGAGCCTCGAGTCTTGGAACCGGTGACGGAGCTCCCTCCACCGACTCTGCTGAGGTCGGCGCCTTCGATCCCTTCGACTCGTTCTTCTAGAGCCCTTTCCGACACCGACGTGGACCGTGTGGTGCAGAAACTTATGGAGCATACGGCCCTGTCCAAGCTTATTTCGGTCTCCTCTCAGTTGATGTCGAGACTTGAAGGCCTGCCACTATCTCCATCTGTTCCTCCTCCGAGACCTGTTCAGTCTTCGGAGCCGGAAGAAGCTGACCTGATGATTGTGGAGCCCTCGGTGCCAGAACCGTCTTTTTCTCGGTCGGCACCGTTTACCTCGACTCCATCCGATCCGGCACCGGAGTCTCTGGCCCGAAGATCTGTCCTTGGTTCCGGGACCGAGAGTCGGACCGATGTTTCGGTTCCGACTCTCCCTCTCAGGGCCTCGGCACGGATCGATTCGTTCCGTCCTCGGGTCGGTGCCTTCGGCTCCTGTTTCGGGATTCTTCCCATTTCTTGAACCGGGAGATACCTCGACTGGGACCCGGGGCCTTCGACCTCATGAGGAAGGTGTTGTCTACTCAGACAACCACATCAGCAGGTACAGCTTCTCCTCCCCGCAAAGGACCGCTATCCTCCTCTGCACCCACGGCCACGTCCAAGCGTCGGGCACCAGTGTCTCAGCCACCCCTGGAGGGTGCTCCCTCTTCCTCGGAGGCTTCTTCGGATGCTCCCCACGAAGAAGTTCCTAGGAAAAGACTGTGTAAGAGGAGACACTTGGATTCTCCACAAGAATCCTTGACATCTGATACTGACTTAGATGAGTCAGAAGGGTCCCCTAAGTCACCTTCAGAGGATGTCTCTTTGCTGACATCTTGGAGATCCTTAAACAGAGAGGTGACTGGCAAGCCCTCCCCCCTTCTGAGGATGAGTCAGTTTTGCTGAAGGCATTTGGTGCCCGTCCTTCCTCCTCCTGGGTCACTCCGCCCTTTGATGAGTTAATGGAATTAATTGCTCAAGGGCGTGGAGACTCCTGACACGGTGGAACCTGTCCCTAGGAAGCCAAATAAGTACATCACGGCGCCACAGGACAAAGCTTACCTTACCAAAGGAGTTCCGGTAGACGCCATGGTGGTGGCAGCGGCCACGAAAAGGAGATGTCGGAGTCTTCCTCATCTGTCCATCCGCCTAACAAAGATTCTAGGACCATGGACAGATACGGGAAGCGCATTTTCAGTTCAGCGGCTTTCTCTATGCGTTCCCTGAACTATTTGACCCATTTTACACGTTTACAGAGGGATCTAGTCAAAGAGTTGGGAGATACCCTCCAGGGTGCTACAGATGCCGCTGTCTCAGAGAAAGTTACAGCGCATCTCAACACCCTTACGTCCATTGTGAACTCGTCCATGAGGCTGATATCCTATGCAGCCGAAGGATCGAGTAGGGCAGCGGCTTCAGCGATTGCTCTTCATAGGCAATCCTGGATGCACTTATGTTCGTTTGCGGAAGCCTTCAAGTCTTCCTTTACTAACGCCCCATTTGATGGAGCCACACTCTTTGGCCCTAAAGTAAAGGAGACCCTTACCTGGTGTGAACAGGAGGGAAAGACTGTCTGCTGTCGGAGTCCGTTTTTCCACCCCTTCCAGACCGTACCCCAAAGGGCAACGTGGTGGGAAAATGTGGTTTCAAAACCCCAAGGGTCTTTCCAAACACACAGGGTGATGCCCCTCTAGAGGCAGAGGAGGGGCAGAGGTGGAAGACGCCGCCCTGGCGGCAGAGGGGTCCAAAACCAAGGTGACAGGGATAACCTCCTGGCAAACCTTTCAGCACTCCTGAGAGGTGGCCCGACTGTCGTGCTCTGGAGGGAGTCGGGGTCGCTAGCTTTATACCCTCAGGCCTGGCAAAACCTTTCTTCAGACAATTGGGTAAAAGCATTGTTACCAGAGGTTACAAAATCCCGTTTCTATCCACCCCATTCCAAAGAAAACTCCCAGATGTACCACCCCATCTGCGAGACCCAGCAGCTACAGAAATTTCAAAGCTGCTAGAAAAAGAGTCATCCAACCAGTCCCAGCGACCAAATAGGATTCGGAACTTACTCAAGGTTCTTTTTAGTTCCAAAGAAAACAGGGGACTGGAGGCCAATTCTGGACCTAAGTCATCTCAACACCTTTGTCAAAAAGGAAAAGTTCGAATGGTCACGCTTCAATCGATCCTTCCATTCTTACGGAGGACGACTGGATGTGCTCAATAGATCTGAAGGACGCATACTACCACATCAAAATGGCCAGGGCGTCCAGGGATCACTTGCGCCCGGCTGGGAGCCAGTCACTATCAGTTTCGAGCCCTGCCCTTTGGTCTGACCACAGCCCCCAGGGTCTTCACCAAATGCATGGCAGTGGTAGCGTCTCATCTGAGGCCTAGGATTCCAGGTGTTTCCGTATCTGGATGACTGGCTCCTGTCTGCCACCACCAGGCGTCACCTGATACATGTCAAGGATTACATCCTACAACTTTGTTCACACCTTGGCATTTCAGTAAATTTCGAAATCCTTGCTACAGCCATCACAGCATATCTTATTCATAGGAGCGAATTAGATACGTCAGTTAGTTCTAAAACTTCCGACAGAAAGAATAGTAGCACTTCAATTCAACATTTCCTTCTGCTATCGTCCAGAAAATCCCCAGCAAAAATTGTTCTGAAAGTTCTGGGTCTCATGGCAGCTTCTCTCATAGCAATACCATTGGGAAGACTGCACATGAGAGTGCTACAATGGCTTCTATTTGCACAATGGTCATTCCAACAACTTCCACTGACTCACGAAATATTGATAACGAAAACATGCAAATCACACCTAAGGTGGTGGTTACAGACTTGCAACCTATCCGCGGAAGACCATTTGTGCTACCCACACCGTCAGCAACGATAACCACGGACGCTTCCCTGATAGGGTGGGGGGGCATCTTTCAGGGACAGACAGTCCAAGGCGAATGGACCAATCTGCAGTACAATCTGCAAAACAATGTTCTGGAGTTGAGGGCAGTGTTCTTGGCGTTGCAACACTTTGCTCCCCTTCTTCCTCCAGGGACCATTGCAGTTCAGACAGACAACATGTCAGTAGTCTGGTACATAAACAAGCAAGGGGGAACCAGGTCTTACCAACTATGCAGAGAGGCCATGAGAATTTGGCAATGGGCAGAGTCCACCGGTCGCTTTCTGATCGCAACGCACATCCCAGGGTCATCCAACGTCATAGCCGACAGGCTGAGCAGGGCAATACTATTGCCTCACGAGTGGTCCCTCAAACAGTCAGTTGCGGAAAGGATTTTTCGCAAATGGGGCCAGCCTACCTGCGATCTGTTTGCGTCTCCAATGAACGCCAAATGCAGGAGCTACTTTGCCCTATTACCCCCTCCAGGGGAAGTCCCCAGGGACGCGCTGGTGCACGATTGGCCCCCGGGTCTCCTATATGCTTTTCCTCCATTTCCCCTGATTGCAAAGTTTCTACAGAAAGCAAACAACCTTCAGAGGACTATAATTCTCATTGCTCCGTTCTGGCCTCGTCAAATTTGGTTTCCCTTTCTATTGCATCACCGCATTCGGGGACCTTGGATGCTGGACCCAGAGCCAGATCTACTGACTCATTCGTCAGGAGTTCCTCACCCATCTCTGGAATCTCTCCATCTAGCAGCTTGGCTGCTCCGCTTCCCTTTTTAGCCAGGTCAATTCCCCTTACATCGGCGGTTCAGGATATTTTGGTAGCTTCTCATAAAGTTTCCACTACGAAGACTTACACCAGTAAATGGAAACGTTTTGTCTTCTGGGCGGAGTCACATCACTTGGACCCTGTTACAGCTCCGTTAAACAAGGTTTTAGAATTCTTGCCTGAATTATTTCATGAAGGAGCTTCCCCGGCTACTTTAAGAGTACAGTTAGCTGCCATTTCTAACTATCATATAGAAGAATGTGGTGCGCCTATTATGGCTCATAGACTTTGTAAAGCCTTTTTAAAAGGTTCCTTTCATATCAGACCACCAGTCAGAAGTCCGATGTCACCGTGGAATTTAAATTTGTTGCTTTCTAAATTAATGTTGCCACCCTTTGAACCAGCTTCAAGTTGCACGTTGAAATTTTTATCATGGAAAACATTATTTCTAGTGGCCATTACATCTGCTAGACGAGTGTCTGAGCTTCAGGCCCTTTCGGTCAAACATTCTTATTTAATATTTCATTCTGACAGAGTATCCCTACGCACTAATCCATCTTTCTTCCCAAAGTTTGTTCCTCTAGTAATATCAATCAGTCCATTGAATTACCCACCTTCTTTAAAAACCACTCTAATAAATTGGAGTATATGTTGCACAAATTAGACGTCCATAGACAACTCAGATTTTATTTGGATAGAACAAAAGATCACAGGAAATCTGATCAACTATTTGTAGCTTTTGCTGACAGCAGAAAGGGTCTTGCAGTTACAAAACGAACTCTTTCCAAATGGCTAACTGACTGTATCACATATGTTTATGAAGCCTCTGACCAAACTTTATCTGCAAAACCCAGAGGACATTCTACCAGGTCAGTGTCTACATCTTTGGCTCACGCAGCTCGCTTACCTTTAGACACAATTTGTGCGGCTGCTACTTGGGCTAAACCACATACATTTATCTCTCATTACAAAGTGGACAGGGTTTCTAGGGATAGGGCAACCTTTGGTTCCACTGTGCTCAAGAACGTTCTCCCTTGAGTTCCTCAGGATCATGGAGCTAGGGACGCTACCCATGTGTAAGAACAAAGGCGAGATTGAACACTCTCACATAAAGAAGTTATGTCCTTACCATAACGTTCCATGTGGAGTGTTCATCTCCGCTTGGTTATTACACTCCCACCCTTCCCACCCTTAGGAAGAACGTTCGATTTGGTGCCTGGTCTGGAGTATTCTCCTTCTGCTGTTGCAGTAGTACTGTTACTATCATACTCAGGGTATGTTTGTATATATGTATATTATGTATATAGTGGCATGTGTGCGTGCGTATGTCTGGTTTGCTTGCAAACTAGATCTGAGGTAAAGGCAGAGGGGGATTGTGGGTATTAAATGTCCTCGAGCTTCTTCTCGATGCAGAGCTTGCAGTCGGCCGGCACGGAGCCGAGGATCGGCTCCGAACCCCATGTGTAATAACCAAGGCGAGATGAACACTCCACATGGAACGTTATGGTAAGGACATAACTTCTTTTTAGATGTGCTCCATAGATCTCAAGGACACATACGATCACATAAAGATGAACAGATGCTCTAGAGATCACCTGCGTTTCCGGCTGGGAGCCAATCATTACCAGTTTCAAGCCCTGCCCTTTGGTCTCACTACTGCCCCCAGAGTGTTCACCAAATGCATGGCAGTGGTCATGGCTCACCTGAGGCATCTAGGATTCCAGGTGTTTCCATTTTTAGACAATTGGCTCTTCACCGCTACCACCAGGCATCAGTTGATTCAGGCAACACAAAACACTCTGACACTCTGCCATCAATTAGTCATCACAATCAACTTTGAAAAGTCTACCTTATTGCCATCGCAGCATACCGTTTTTATAGGAGCAGAGTTAGATACTTCAACCACCACCCTACATCTTCCAGTCGAAAGAGTCTCACTTCTCCATCAACACGTCAGCTCACTGGTGTCAAAGAACAAAGCTACAGCAGCAGAGGTCTTGAAGGTGCTAAGTTTGATGGTGGCAACAATCATGGCTATACCACTCGCACGGATGCATATGTGAATTCTTCAATGGCTCCTCTATGCCCAGTGGTCTTACCAGAAACTACCGATGCACCACATGATTCTCATCATGGATTCTTGCAAGAGAGACCTTCGGTGGTGGTTGACGTCTCTTCATGTCACAGTCAGAAGACCCTTTGTCGCCCCCCCCTCCCCGTAGCCACTGTGACCACGGACGCTTCCCTGATAGGGTGGGGGGCATTTTCAGGGAAAGACTGCCCAAGGCACATGGACGGATCAAGAGTCACATCTGCATATCAGTGTTCTGGAGTTGAGAGCGGTACTTCTGGCATTGCAGTACTTTCAGGACTCTCTTCCTATAGGGACGATTGCAATTTTATAGACAACATGTCAATGGTTTGGTACTTGAACAAGCAAGGCGGAACCAAATCTTACCCCTTTTGTCGAGAAGCCCTCATGGTGTGGCAATGGGCTGTGTCGTCCCAGCGTTTTCTGTTAGCAATGCACATCCTGGGGAAATCCTACCTGATCGCGGACAAGCTGAGCAGGGCAATACTTTTGCCTCATGAGTGGTCTCTCAACTGAGTTGCGGATTTGATTTTCCGCAAATGGGGCCAGCCTTCTTGCGACCTCTTTGCCAGTCACATGCAGAAGCTACTTTGCCCTAATACCACCTCCATGACATCCCCCGAGAGATGCACTCGTGCACGATTGGCACCCGGGTCTCCTTTTTGCATTCCCACCTTTTCCATCGATCCCCAGGTTTTTACAGAAAGTGAAATCGCTAGGAAGGACAGTTATTCTCATTGCCCCTTACTGGCCTCAACAGATTTGGTTCCCCTTCCTTCACCATCATCTGCTGGAGTACCCATGGATCCTGGACCCAGTTCTGGACCTTCTGACACACCCGTCAGGGGACCTCTATCCTTCACTGCAGTCCCTAAAGCTAAGTGCTTGGCTAATCCACTTCCCCTAATTGCCAGGCTTCATTCTATCTCGGATGATACAAGACAAATCCTTTTGTCTTCTCATAAACCATCCACCAGGAAACTATACAGCAGTAAGTGGATCAGGTTCACAATTTGGGCCAATATACAGAAAATCGACCCTTTCCGAGCTCCTCTGTCGTCCATTTTAGAATTTTTGACAAAGATCTTTAAGGAAGGAGCAGCAGCTGCCACAGTTCGAGTCCAGTTAGCTACCATATCAAATTTCCACCTTGGATTCGATGGGTTGAATGTTATGGGCCATAAGTTATCTAAGGCTTTTCTTAAAGGTGTTTTTCACATGAGACGACCTGTCAAAATTCCTTATTCTCCCTGGAATTTTAATTTTATGCTGTCTCAGATAATTCTTTCCCCCATTCAAACCAGCATCTTCTTGTGATCTCAAGTATTTGTCATGGAAGACGATATTCCTAGTGGCCATTACTTCTGACCGCAGAGTGTCAGAACTTCAAGCACTGTCTATCAGACCACCTTACATGATTTTCCACGCTGATAGAGTGTCTCTCAGAACGAACCCCTCCTTTTTGCCTAAAGTCTGTTCCGAATCCAGTGTCAGTCAGGTTATTGAGTTGCCAGTTTTTTTCCCAACCACTCTAATAAATTGGAATACATGCTGCATAAACCTGATGTACACAGACAGCTCAGATTTTATCTTAGTAGAACTAAGGATATTAGAAAATCAGATCAACTTTTCGTATCCTTTTCGGAGGCCAGAAAAGGCAATCCAGTGGCTAAAGCAACTTTATCTAAATGGTTATCAGATTGTATATCCTTTGTTTATGCTAATACAAACATGCATTTGACACGCAGACCTAAGGCTCATTCTACCAGAGCCGTTTCTACGTCTTCTGCCTTTCAAGCTAAATTGCCCCTTGACAATATTTGCGCTGCAGCCACTTGGTCTAAGCCTCATATCTTCATCATGCATTACAAAGTAGACAAGGCTTCCAGGGACAAGTCTTCCTTTGGTTTCACGGTGCTGAAGAACGTACTTCCATGAGCCACCCAAGATTCAGGGTGCTAGGGACGCTACCCATCAGTGAGAATAAACGGTGAGATTTCAAAAATTCACATAAAGAAATGTACTTACCATAACGTTCCATGTGAGTTGTTTATCTCGCCTTTATTCTCACATCCCTCCCTCCTTCCCCCTCCTGGCTGATAGTTGACTTAGAGGCTAATATCGCCCTGGCTACTCAGTAGGAGAGTGTTCCCTTTTAGGGTAAGGTATATATATATATATATATATATATATATATATATATATATATATATATATATATATATTTGCAGCAAACAAGATCTGAGGTAATTCCAGCAGTGCATTGTGGGATAAGGGGCTTGGTCTTGAGCTACTGGCAAACCTTGAGCTTGCTATAGGCCGTGTCGGAGCAAATGATCGGCTCCGAACCCATCAGTGAGAATAAAGGCGAGATAACTCGCATGGAACGTTATGGTAAGTACATAACTTCTTTTTTACACAGATCTGCTGGCAGTACTGACTAGATGCAAAGGGCTGTGAAACAACTTCTCCACTAGGCCTGCATTTTCTGCCATCTGCTTGCCTCCTACATTTATCAGACCACAACACAATTGATGTACTGAGCAGGGCCAGATCCTAAAACTGCAAATGAGAGAATGGACTGTAGACTTCCAGACTCTGAAACAAATGCAAGGTTTTCTTCTGAAGTTTCTCTTGCATCAGAGAAGAACTACCCACTGGAATATTTTTTTTAGGATTCATGCAAGCAGGCATAAGGTGGGAATGTTGTCTCTTCCTGTTTATTGAGGGAGCTCCTTTGGTGTCTTTTCTCCCATTTATCTGATTTCTAGTTTGTTGATGAAAGGTCAAAGCAAAGCCAGAATCCTTCCCGTTGTCAGTCTGTGGTCAAAACAGCTATGGTTCTTCCAAATGATCCAACTAAGCTAGGAGCAACTGCTGCAGTTCCCACAGTTCTGCATCCTCCTGACCTGAAACTTGAACAGTCTAAGGATCCTATTCATTCAGTCTGTGCAATTTGACATATGGCTTCTTGAGCACTTGTTGGATTTGAACCAGTAGCGTCAGTTCTCCAGCCTTGCTCCCCTTAAGAATTTTCCTTCCCATAATGTACCTTTTCCACTGAATACCTCAGATCTTGTTTGCTGCCTTCTGGATGGACATTGTCTCCCTTCAGATAAGAGCTCTGCCTTTTATACTTTGATATTATTAATGTGGGAATGTAAAACATAAAGTATAAGTTTGTGAAAAAATAACCCCAGAATTTTTGGAGTATATTTATGTACATTTCAAAACCTTCATGGATGTCCTTCAAGGATGCATCTGCAGTCATCACATATGGGTTGTCCTGCCTCAGGCAGCCCTTCGGTCGGCCGGATTCCAAAGTCTGGGTCCGGCGTCGGCTGATGTCGCCTTCTCCCCGACGTCAGAGCGCCTGGGGTATAAAAACGTCAGCCGACGCCATCTTCCTCAGTCTTTCTTGCCACGTGGTGCCCGAAGCAGAAGCAGTTCGCAAGTGCCGGTCGGCCAGCTCCTGTAATTCGGCTACCGAAGACTTCAAAAGCTAAGTACCCCGTTGGGGACTCTTTCTTGCCTCAGCCGATGTCAGATAAAGTTAATAATTGCTTAACTTGTGGGAAACAAATACCTCATAAGGATTTCCACTCTTACTGCCTCCCCTGCCTAGGCCCAGACCATGACGTCTCGGCCTGTTCAACCTGTGCTTCCTTCAACCGACACACTCTTAGACGTCGGGCGGAGTTTGCAGAGGAATTTTTTGGGGCTAGTTTTTCATACAATATGCCGTCGGAGACTCCGACTTCACATTTAACAAAGAAACGGAAGGACAAGGACCGACACACGCGGGCCGCGGTTTCGGCTGAAACCACGGCCAAGCCTACCGCGAGTGTTTCGATCTTGGCTGAAACCGAGTCCTTGGTACTTTCGACCCCCGAAACCGCTCAACCGACAACCTCGGCCCCGGAGGCCCCTGCTGAGTCGGTTATTGAATTTCCCTCAGAAACTGGTGTCTTGGAAACTTCCGACACCATTCCTCTAGACAAAACTACACCAGCACGTGGTGCAGCTAGGCCTCCTGCATCCATGTCCATAAAGGCTTTCACTAGGGCTAAAGCTGCTAAACATCCAAAAGCTATGCCTCCCAGGGTTATTCCTCAGGGACCCTCTACCAGTTTACAGATTCTAACTTTAGCAGAGGACCTTATCTCCTTAATTAGGGGATCTCAACCCCATCCGGACAGAGGCTCTCAACCCCCTCTAGACAAAAGGCCCAGGGTTGAGCCCTCTGATCCCCACTCCTCAGAGGAGGCTTCTGATGGCTCTGCTCTCTCGGACTACCAGGAGGAGGCTTTTTCAGCCTTCGAGGATTCTGATACAGAGGAATCAATCCCCTCGGCCTCACCTCCTGAAGAACTATCCTTCGGGGAGACCCTTCACACTATGAGAGAGCATTTCAAATGGCAGGGCCAGGAATTCTCTAGGAAACGATTAAGAACTTTTCTGCATTTACCTCAGCATAAACCTTTGGCTATTCCTCCTGTTTTGACTGTCATTGATGATGTGTACTCTGAGTCTAGCATAACCCCTGACACTCTTCCTCCGGCCCCTGCCAAACCCGATAGGTACTACAGGGTCCTGGACTCGCATCTTTTTCTTTACAGGGCCCACTCTGCTGATCCAGAAACTATTTCCCAGGGCCCTAAAGGGGTTTGCAGCTGCCACTACTAAAAATCCACTCCCCTCTGAAAGGGAGTCCAGGGCTTTAGAGAGATGGGGTAAAAAAGTGTATACTTCTGCTACTCTTTCTATGAGGGCATTAAATTGTCAATTTCATATGATACAGTACCAAGAGTATTTGTTAGATGAATTGCATAAGAAACTGTCTTCCCCTGAACCCCTAGATCGCAAATCTCTTCAGGATCTGGTACATAACTCCCAGCAGGTTAGCAACCATTTCTTACAGTGTGGTTATGATGCATTGGAAGCTTCATGTAGGTCAGCTATGACAGGTGCAGTCATACGTAGGCATGCTTGGCTGAAGGAACAATCTCTGCCAGACCATGTTAAAGCTAAGCTTCTGGATGCTCCACTGGAAAAGCAAAAGGTATTTGGCTCCACTGCTCAGGAGGTCTTAAAGAAATTTGAGGAAAAGGCAAAATCTGTACAAACAGTCAAAGATTTTCTACAAGTCCAACCACCAAGATTCAGCAGAAATTGGCCTACCAAGAATTGGTCCTTTCCGGACACAGAAAGATTTCAGAGAGGCAAGAACAGGCGTGCCAGAGGTAGAGGGCAAGCTAGAGGCTCCTACAGAGGACATCAATGGCAGCCTCCCAACCAGAGAGGTAGTGCAGGACCTGCAACTGCTGCACAAGGACAGACTCAATGACTTTGCTTTGACTCCGCCAACCAGGGCTCAGTTGGAAGCACCTTTGGGCGGAAAGCTTTCCTTATTCTCAGAAAATTGGCACAGTATTACAAGAGACAAATGGACACTGCAAATAATAGACAAAGGATACAGGTTCCATTTTCACACATTGCCAAAAAGAAAAGGCATGCCAGACCTGCCACCAAATCAAAGGGCAGAGGCTTTGAAACAAATCTCCAACTTAATGCAACTGAAAGCTATAGAAAAGGTTCCTCTTTCAGAACAAGGCCAAGGATTTTACTCCAGACTATTCCTTGTTCCAAGAAAAGAAAATCAATGGAGGCCTATTCTCGACTTGTCCGCACTGAATACTTATCTCATTGTGCCAAAGTTCAAAATGCTGACTCTACAGCAACTCCTTCCCATGCTGGGCAAGGGGTCTTGGCTGGTGACTCTAGACCTCAAGGAGGCATACCTGCATGTCCCTATCAGACAAAGTTGCAGAAGACACCTCAGATTTCTTGCAGGTTCAGAGCATTATCAATTCTCAGCATTGCCCTTTGGCTTATCTACTGCACCCAGAGTATTCACGAAATGCCTGCCATCAGTAATTGCACACTGCAGACTTCAGGGGATTCAAATATACCCATATCTGGACGACTGCCTTATACAAGCGGACAGCCAACAAACTTTGGTAAAGGACTTGAATTATGCCATCCGCCTACTGCAGGCCTTGGGATATACAGTCAACATTCACAAATCAAGACTTGTTCCATCCCAAAGAATAACTTTTCTGGGTGCGGATCTAGACACAACCACCCAAATGGCTTTTCTCACAGAAGAAAAACAAAGACAACTACCGGATTACTTCAAGAATCTGACAAGACAAACTCAGCTGACTGCAAGGAAAATCCTGCAGGCCCTGGGTTACATGGCATCTTGCATTCTTCTGATTCCACAAGCAAGGCTGCATATGAGGAAACTACAATGGTACCTAAGGAGTTTATGGACTCAGGACAGTCACAGCTTAGAAACTTTGATCCCACTCATTCCATGCCTCCAAAAGGAATTTCTGTGGTGGGCTCAAGCAAGCCAGTCAAACAGGAGTCTGCCCTTCAGCAAACCAATAGCCAGCCAAACCATTACAACGGACGCTTCAGACCACGGTTGGGGAGCACACATGGAGGGCAGATGTATTCAAGGACTATGGTCACAAAAGGAGCTACGCATGCACATAAACCAAAAGGAAATGCTGGCAGTGATACATGCAATCGAGGCCTTCAAACCCTTTCTGCATCAAGGTCACCTGCTAATAAGGACAGACAACACCACAGTTATGTGGTACATAAACAAGCAAGGAGGCACCCATTCCTACCCTCTTTGCAGACTGGCAATGAATCTATGGGAAATTTCCTTGAAACTCAATATAGAGCTGCAATCCCAGTTTGTGCCAGGAAAAGACAATATACTGGCGGACAGCTTAAGCAGAAATATCATGGATGCACACGAATGGATGCTGCACCCAGACATCTTCCTACAGATAACACAATCATGGGGAAGGCCAGACCTAGATCTTTTTGCCTCCCCCCACAATCGTCAGCTGAAGAAATTCTGCTCAAGGACATACCACCCACAAGCATGGAAAGTGGACGCCCTATCTTTCAGCTGGAGAACTCTAACAGTGTATGCATTTCCACCTCTTCCATTAATGACCAAGGTCTTACTGAAGATCAGGACAGAGCAGCCAAAAGTGATTCTGATGGCTCCGGACTGGACAAGACAGCACTGGTACCCACTGCTAAAGAGCATGTCATGCACAAAACCATGGCCTCTTCCTCAATGGCCACTTCTCCTGACACAGCACAATTACAAAACTCTGCATTCCAACCTGAAAACCTTGCAACTAACAGCCTGGAAAATACCTTGACTCCTCCTCAGGATAAGCTATCCAAGAGAGTGAAGGATATCATCATGGAAGCTCGCAGGCGTTCCACAAGAAAGGTATATTCAGCAAAATGGTAAAGATTTCACACTTGGAGCACCACAAATGGCCTAGATGCGACAGTGATGAACATGGCACATATCCTGGAATACCTGGCAGAAATGCTCCATAATGGCCTGTCTTACTCTTCCATTAAAATTCATGCTTCAGCAATTTCAGCAGAGTACAATACTGACCCACCTGTCTTTTCTCATCCTCTCCTAAGACAGTTTCTAAGAGGAATTAAAAACATCAATCCTCCAAGGAAACCTCCAGTGCCTACTTGGGACCTTAACTTCGTGTTGGAAAAACTAACTCTGCCTCCCTTTGAACCAGCAGCATCTGCAGAACTACAGTTCCTGTCTTGGAAGACCGCCTTCCTTCTGGCCATAACCTCAGCAAGAAGAGTAGCTGAGTTACAGGCCCTCATGGCAGTACAACCATTTCTTATTTTTCATCAGGACAGAGTCTCATTAAGAACCAATCCTTCATTTATGCCAAAGGTGGTATCCAGGGTCTCATTAAACCAAGCTATTCACCTGCCTACCTTCTTTCCAAATCTACAAAACAAAGGGGAGAAACTAATGCACACCCTGGACATACACAGACAGTTGCACTACTACTTGGACAGAACTAAAAGCTACAGAAAAACTGATCAGCTGTTGGTGGCATATGCTGCTGGTGCACAAGGAAAAGCAATTTCCAAACAGACAATTTCAAAATGGATAGGGAATTGCATACGTTTTTGTTATTCCTTTCATGGAAAAACTGTGCCAGCTAACATTAGACCTCATTCCACCAGAGCCACTGCCACCTCCACAGCCTTCTTAAGAGGGCTGGCTACCAAGGACATTTTAGAAGCTGCTACATGGAGCTCCGTGCGTACATTTTCCAAGCATTACAATTTACCTTTATATTCCAGATCCAGAGCAGGCTTTGCTACGGCAGTCCTGCAGGGCATTTTAGCTACACCATCCTTTACATAGATCCTCCACCCCCAGTTTGGCTATGGTAGTCTACCCATATGTGATGACTGCCGATGCATCCTTGAAGGACATAGTACAGTTTTGTACCTACCATAAATGTAGATGTCCGATAGGTATGCATCTGCAGTCAGGTTTACCCTCCTTCCCCTCTTGGGTATTTATTGTGTACCTTTCCCTCTCATAGCTAGCTGGGGTTATCTATTATGGTGTATTTGTTTTATATATATATATATATATATATATATATATATATATATATATATATATATGCATATATATTTCTGTGCATGTTTGGAAATTATTGCATTTCTCCAAATTTAGCCTTCCTTTGAGGGCACCTGGCATCTGGGGCAAGAAACACTGAGGAAGATGGCGTCGGCTGACGTTTTTATACCCCAGGTGCTCTGACGTCGGGGAGAGGGCGACATCAGCCGACGCCGGACCCAGACTTTGGAATCCGGCCGACCGAAGGGCTGCCTGAGGCAGGACAACCTATATGTGATGACTGCAGATGCATACCTATCGGACATCTACATTTATGGTAGGTACAAAACTGTACTTTTTGTTAGATATTGCATCATTGTACATCTCCATATCTCATAAATACAGGTTGCAAGCAGTGAAATATTCTTTACATTTTACACTAATTTACACCAAGGAATTTCTTTTAGAACTGCTGCATCTAGTATTGATGAATGTTTATTATTCAGGTAAATAATGTCTGCAGCTGAGCAGTGTGGCCGTGTTGCTAGTTTTACCCTCAGTTATGCCAATATAATTATGGGCTGTTTTGAATTAAAATAGGTTTATAACAAAGGAATGTCTGTTTATATAATTTAGAGCTTTAGAGAAGATATCTGGATGACTGCCTGGATGTTCATGTTTCACTGTTGCACTCATCACATTTGGGTTATCTGCTTGCAGTAGCCCTCATTCGGCCTGATTATCAAAGTCTTGGGTCCTGCGTCGGTTGCTGTCTCATCTTCCATGACATCAGATAGTCAGGGGTATAAAACATGCAGCGACGCCATTACATCAGTATTTCTTGCCATGCGGTGCCCGAAGCAGAAGCAGTTCGCAAGTGCCAGTCGGCCAACTCCTGAAATTTTTGTTTTTGAGTTTCAGAACTGAAGTCTTTAATTAAAGCTAAGTACCCCATTGGGGAAACTTTTTCTTGCTCTAAACTGATGTCAGTAAAAGTCAATAATTATATTTCTTGTGGAAAGCAAATACCTCATAAAGATTTTCATTCATACTGTATTCCTTGCTTAGGCCCTGACCACGAAGTACTTCGCTGTCAATCTTGTGCCTTATTTAAACCACAAACTATTCGCCGTCTGTATATTTACGCTTCTAAATGTTTTGGTACTCGGTTCAATTATCCAGGTATGTCTTCGGTAAGCCATCGACTACTGACATTCTGATAAAACGCAAAGATAAAGACAAAGACAGGCTGTCTAGGTCCAAAGCTGCCGACAACGCTTCTCCTAAGCTAATCGCCAGTTCACCAGTACTCAGTGAGACGCTTTCGCAGCCCCTGATACCCGCTACTTCAGATTTGCAGGCTTGTACTGAGACCCATTCGGAGTCCAGTATGCCGCGAGATGCTTCAACTGTGTAACCTGTGGATGTCTGTACCTTGGATGGGTCCGGAGCCGCTGTTCAGGCACCGGCTACTGAGGGTGTATTCAGGTCAACAGACTTGCATATTAAACAGATGCCATCTTTTTCTTCAAGGCCTAAAACTCGAACCATGCCTAGAAAACCGAAGCCCAGACCGCATGGTCAGGCCTCTATGCCTAAAAAACAAATGATAAGAATGGCTGAAGACCTTATTACTTTAATCAGGGGAAGCCAACCTTCCCCCTCTGAGACCTAGGACTGAATTTGCTTATGATACTTCTGATCGGGATTCTGAAATTTCTGTTTCCTCTGACCAGGATTTACCCTTATCTACCTATGAGGATTCTGATGCAGAGGACTGTATTCCCTCTGCTTCCCCTCCAGAGGATTTCCCTTTTGGTGAAGTCTTGCATACTCTTAGGGAGCATTTTCACTGAGATAGCCAGGATTACTCTGACTCTAAAAATAAGCTTAGGGATTTCTTACTCCTGCCCCAACACAGGATTTTAGCTATCCCCCCTGTACTGGACATTGTTGATGATGGCCTTTTCAGAATCTAGCTTGACCCCTGACTCCTTACCTCCTGCTCCCAGAAAACTTGATAGATATTACTGGGTTTTTGACTCTCACAATTTCCTTTTTAAAAATCCTACTGCGGATCCTGAGACCATTTCACAGGGACCCAAGGGCATTAAGGCTACTACTGCCAAAAATTCTACCTCCTCTGATAGAGATTCCAGGGCACTGGATAGATGGGGTAAGAAGGTATACACTTCTGAAACCTTGGCCGTTAGGGCCTTAAACTGCCAGTTTCGTATGTTAAAGTATCAGCAGCATATTATTGGATTGCTTAAACAGAAAATTATGTTGATTCCTGACTCTGCTGAAAATAGGGATTTACAGGATTTAATGCATTCTGCTGAACAAGTTGGAAAACATACTTTGCAATGTGGCTTTGATTCACTAGCGGCATCTTGCAGGGCTGCTGTCACTGGGGTCTGTACTTAGAAGGCATGCTTGGCTTAAGGAGCAATTTGCCAGATCATGTTAAAGCTAAATTGCTGGATGCCCCCTTAAATCAGCACCGCCTGTTTGGCGACAAAGCAGAAGAAGTTGTTAAAAAGATGGAGGAAAAAGCTAAATCTATGTAAACTGTTAAAGATGTCTTACAAGTGCAGCCTCCTAGATTTAGTAGGCATTGGCCCTCAAAAAAATTGGTCCTTTCCTGCCTCTTCCAGGTCTTCTCAGTTCAAACCCAGAACCAGCAGAACACCCAGGCTTCAGTCCCAAGGTACGCACAAGATTAAGCAGTGGGGGGCTCCCACTTCCAAATCAGGGAGCAGTAAGACTCTTACCCCCCCCCCCCCATGGTAAACTGTTTCAATGACTTAACTTTAAAACTTCCAAGCTCTTCTCAACTGACTGCTCCTTTAGGGGTAAAGATTGCTCTGCAGGCAAAAAAATGGGAACTCATTACCCAGGACAAATGAGTTTTAAATATAGTTTGCCAAGGATATAGATTCCACTTCCACACGTTACCAACCCCAAACGGTTGGCCAGATCTACCTCCAAATCAGTGGGCAGAGGCTCAAAAGCAAGTACTCTCTCTTGCGTATAAGGGCTACTCAAACTGTACCAGAAGAGGAAATGGGGCAAGATTTCTACTCAAGGCTTTTCCTGGAACCCAGAAAAGACAACACATGGCGTCCTATCCTGGACCTTTCTGTCCTAAACACCTTTTTGATGATCCCAAAATTCAAGATGCTAACGCTTTACCAGTTGCTTCCTATGCTAGGCAAGGATGTCTGGTTGGCAACACTGGATTTAAAGGAAGCCTACCTGCACATCCCAATCAGGGAATCTTGAAGAAGGTACCTACGCTTCAAAGAAGGCTACATGCACTATCAGTTCTCTGCACTGCCCTTTAGCTTATCTACTGTGCCCAGGGTATTCACAAAGTGCCTAGCTCCAGTCATTGCATTTTGCAGGCAAAGAAGTATTCAAATATACCCATACCTGGACGATTGTCTAATTCAGACAGAAAGCCCGGACATACTTTTGAATCATCTGGCGTTTGTACAGAAGGTGCCAACTTGTCTGGGGTGCACAATAAACCTGTACCCTGTCAACAAATTATATTCCTGGGAGCTAGCTTGAACACACCTTCCCAGATGGCTTTCCTCACACCAGAGAAACAAATTCATTTGACAGCTTACTTCAAACTAATGGCTACAAAACTCCTGCTGTCTGCAAGGCAAATACTGCAAACCTTGAGGTTCATGGCCTCATACATTCTCCTAATTCCATATGCAAGACTGCATATGAGGAAACTACAATGGTATCTAAAAAGCCTATGGTATCAACATTCTCAGGATCAAGAAGCAATGATTCCTATCATACCTTGCCTACAGTTAGAGTTCCTTTGGTGGGCAGAGGCCTGCCACCAATACAAGGGACCATTCACTCTACCCCCTGCCACCCAAACCCTAACAGACTCTTCAGACTATGCATGGGGGGCTCACCTGGCAGGGAAGTGCATTCAGGGCAAAAGGAACCCAAGTCAAATGCACCTGCATATCAGTCAAAAAGAAATGTTAGCTGTACAGAATGCTCTGACAGCTTTCAAGGACCACAATTTTCCAGGACAATTAATTATAAAGACAGACAACACCACTGTTATGTGGTACATAAACAAGCATGGGGGTGCCCACTCATGCCCCCTCTGCAAACTAGCCATGGCTCTGTGGAACACAGCCTTGAGCTACCAAGTGCATCTACAGGCTCAGTTCCTGCCAGGAAAGCTAAATACACTGGCAGGTGAATTGAGCAGAAATCTCATGTACCCACACGAGTGGAAACTGGAACCAAAGACTTTCAGCATGTTGATAAACAAATGGGGGAGCCCAGATATAGACCTGTTTGCCTCCCTCCAGAACTACCAATTGGACAAATTCTGCAGAAGGACTCCCCACAAACAAGCTTAGAAAGTGGATGCCCTGTCCTTCACCTGGAAAAACTCTATCAGTTTGCACCTTTCCTCCTCTGCCTCTCCTCTCCAGAGTACTACTAAAGATCAAACAGAACAAACCAAGGACGATACTGATTGCACCAGACTTGCCACACCAGCACTGGTACCCCCTCTTGCGCAGTGTTTCACTGCTGGCACCAAGGCACCTGCCTCAGACCCCTACCCTGCTGTCCCAGCAGGAGGGCCAGATTCTGCATCCTCAGCTTCAAACCCTGAACCTAGCAGCCTGGCTAATTACCTGATCTCTCCGTTACCATCCCTCAGTAAACAAGTGTTGGGTGTCATTCTGGAGGCAAGGAGGTCTTGTACTAGAAAATCTTATGCTGAAAAATAGAAAAGATTCTGTTCCTGGAACCAAATGTAAGGGATGGGCACAGCAGCACTCAATTCTTCAGTACTTAACTGAGATGCTTCATATGGGCCTTTCCTTTTCCTCCTCCAAAATTCATACCTCAGCCATTTCAGCTCATTACAACACAGAACCACCTCTCTTCTCTCATCCACTGCTCAAGCAGTTCCTCAGTGGGGCCAAAAACTTAAGACCACCCAGGAGAGCCCCAACTCCAGCCTGGGACCTTAACTTTGTATTAGAAAAACTCACTCTACCTCCTTTTGAGCCAGCTGGAAGTGCAGAGTTAAAAATTCCTTCCTTTTAGCAATTACTTCAGCAAGAAGGGTGTCTGAATTGCAGACCCTTATGGCAGTGGAGCCTTTCATCATCTTTCATGCGGACAGGGTGTCCCTCAGGACCAATTCCTCCTTCATACCCAAGGTAGTATCCATTGTGGCTCTTAATCAGTCCATTCATTTGCCAACCTTCTTTTCTAATCCACAGAGCAAAGGGGAATGGATACTGCACTCCTTAGATGTGCACAGACAACTTAGATTTTACTTGGTCAGGACTAAACCTCTCAGGAAATCTGAACAGCTGCTGGTGGCATTTGCTGTAGGGGCAGAGGGGAAGGCCATTTCAAAGCAAACCATTTCTAAATGGATAGGCCATTGCATTAATTTCTGCTATATGCACCATGGAAAACCTATCCCACAGGGGACAAGACCACACTCAACCAGGGCTGCATCTACCTCTACAGCCTTTCTCAGAGGTGTCCCTACCAGGGACATCCTAGAAGCTGCTACCTGGAGTTATGTACATACTTTCACCAAGCATTACCATTTGCCGATTTTCTCTAAATCCAGAGCTGGTTTTTCCACTGCAGTCTTGCAGGGCCTTATAGCTGGTCCTAATGCTATCTAAATTCATCCTCCCATCCTTAGGTTTGGGAATCTACCCAAATGTGATGAATGCAACAGTGAAATGCGAACAACATAGAACAGTTGTGTACACTTACCATAAATGTAGATGTTCGAGTGTATTCACTGTTGCAGTCCTGGTTACCCTCCTTCCAGCCCCCTGACTTCTTTTGGCTATACCTCTATTCCTCTTTACTATGCTTAAAAGCTTTTTGTTTTGTTGGAGGTATAACCTTGTGTACATATATATATATATATATATATATATATATATATATATATATATATATATATATATATATATATATACACACATACGTGTGTGTGTGTGTGTATATATATATATATATATATATATATATTTGCTTCCCATTAGAGGGCAACTGACATCTGGGGCAAGAAAAACTGATGTAATGGCATCGGCTGCATGTTTTATACCCCTGACGTCATGGAAGATGAGAGCACAACCGACGCAGGACCCAAGACTTTGATAATCAGGCCGATTGAGGGCTACTGCAATCAGATAACCCAAATGTGATGACTGCAACAGTGAATGCACTCGAACATATACATTTATGGTAAGTGTACACAACTGTATTTTCTGTGGAAGTGAAATGTACTAGAGTTGGGTAATATTGTTAACAGTAATGATATTGGTATAATCTACTTGTACTTTTGATCCGTTTGCCAATTCTTGGATGTGTCTGTTAAGTTAATAAATGTTTCAGTAAATGCTATGTATAAAATAAACCTTCCACAGAAATGCTTACAACTCCTACCATCTGTCACCCAGGCCATGTGGTTAACATTCTATATGCTAATTTTAAGACTCTTGACATGTATATAATACTGACTATAAGTATAACAAGCAAGTGGGTTTGAAGAGTCAGTTTACTACTAAGAAATATGTGTTGCAGTTAGTGGCAGTTTAAATATAGCCAATGTGCAGGATAGACACAAGTTATTACAATACAAGTAAAATGAAAGGAAATTTGCAAAATTACATTTACAACTATCTATGGGAATATGTTTAAGGTTTGAGAAATCTTAAGCACTGGTCTGTCCCATCAGAAAATTCATTTTTAGTAGGGTCTTAGAAGGTGCATGTAAAATGGCATATAGGAAAGGGAGGAGTATATTCTATTTTTTGTGGTTTAAAAATAACATGGGAGAAGTAAATACTTCATTGTGTAACCTGTTATTGTTTTCCCTGTGGGATCTGTGCACAATGTGGTAAAATTTGTAACCATTTTCACTTCCCTTGATACTATATATTCCTGTGACATCAGGGTATTAACTGTGCTGCAGAATGGTTAGTGTGACTGAATCCTCACCACTGACACTGGTGAGGGACTGTTCACTTGGAACAAAAAGTAGATACAGTATTTCCAGATGCAGCTCTCAGCATCAAGCATAATTTCCCTTAAGAGCACACAGGGAACAGACTCGGTCCAAGGTCTGGGTTTCCCTGTCTCTTTCTAGGCCTCCAGTAAGACTTCCCAATGGCACAGCTTTTGAGTTACGTCCTCAGCCAAGTCCTCCAGCACCCTCTCCGTGAAATCAGTGCTCTGTGTCCCTGCGCCAAGTAGCTAACACACACACACACACACACACACACACACACACACACACACACACCTGGGAAAGGCTGGTACAGATTTACTCGCTCTGCTCCCCTTTGCCCAAAAACTGGAAGGTAGTTATTGCCACCAGACACTCCAAAGCCAGCTACTGTAAGGCTCTTACAATGGTACCAAATTATACTGAGTGAAATTAATATTAATACAAATGGTGGGTAGTGTTTGACACATGCAGTAAGGCTTTCAGGAGAGGCCACAGTGTCAATAAAAAAAAAAAATCTCTGTTTAGAATACTCTCTAAAAGATAAGCCACAATGAAAAGTTTAATTATATTTTATAATAAATAATAAAAAATTATTAAATATCTATTTACATTAAACACCAGAGTTTGTCGCAGAAAATGTTAACACAGATGGCTAGATTCACACAGATACAGAAAAACAATAAAACAGTACCTCTGATGTTGTCAGTCTTCATTTTTGACAAATGGGACTCTGTTCCGATCCTCGGAACCATCTTGGCTGTTGTACAGCTAGTGCCAGTCAAAAAACTCTTGAGTTAAGACTCTACCCGCAATGCCCCTCTCTCCATTACTGCAGATCTCGTTTGCTGCTGTGATAATGAGATGTCCGCCGATATTCTGCAGCTAAGTTCAAAATTTATTAATCTTCTTTAAAAACTTTCTGTTCCTTTCAAACCCTTATTTACCTCTTGTTCATATTTTTTTGAGTGATTCTGCTTTTCTACCCTTTGCGGTGTCCTCGTTACCATTGTTAATAACCTTTCGTATTACCGTTGTTGGTATTACTCTTTTTTCCTACAAATCTTGGTATTTCTCACTACCATCGTTGGTAGAATTTCCATCTATCCTACGTGTCGGTGAGTGGGTGTTAGGATTGCCACCTTTTCAGTTGCCCGAAGTGGGACATGTTTTGTAGAAATGTGAGATTTTTCAGGAGGAAACATACCAATGGCCAATGCAAAGGACAGAACTTCACTTTTTATGCCAAAATACAAGTTTATTTTGTAGAATTTGAGTTGCTTATGCTATTTTCGTATATTGTTTGTGTTTCAGATAAAAAATAACTGGTTTATGCAACTGTTAAAGAAAACCTAAGAAAACCTAAGAAATACATTGTCTTAAAATCTCAGCACATTTGCTATTTTTTAGGTTTTTTCACAGGACACATACTCCCCAAAGTGGGGACTGTCCCTCACAAAGAGAGATAGGCGCTGTAACCCTAGTGAGTGTGTGTTGGTGGGTGGATGTGGGTGGGTCTGTCTGTGGGTGGGATGGTGGGTGTGTCTGTAGGTGGGAGTGGGTATGTCAACTTTTCAGTTGGCGACTTTTTCCTTTACATACAAAATGGTGGAAAAACAAAAGAGAACATCAGGTTTCAGGCAGTGCCAAGACTGAACAAAAGATGCCCAATTCAGACGGATATTTTTCATGTGTATACTTTTTGGGTGCACCCCATTTGGATGTAGATTGTCCTGTCTGCAAGGCCTTCAGTACCATAGCCTTTGTAGAAAGACCAAACAAATTGATCTTAAAATGAATGCTAAAATCTTCTTTCGAAGAAGCTTCAAGTCCTTCCTCCTTTAAATCTGATACGCTAAAAAGAGAAGTTATTCGGTGCTGAGCTCTCCTACAGCACCAGAGACTAAGAAACATGAATCTTCGGTTCCATCAGTACCCTGGGAATGAAAGACCGTTTCCAAAATTGACCGAACGAGAAACTTCGGCACCGGTTACTGTTATTGTCACGGCACCAAGAGCTTCGGTGTTGACGTTAGCACCGGCTTCTTTAATTTCCTAGTCAGCACTAAAGTCACCGTCTGCACCACAGCAGACTATACCCAGCCCTTCAGTGCAAAAGTCAGAACTATTTTTTGTTCCCAGGACAAGGTATTCCCCTTCCATAGACTCCTTTGTGGGTCAACTTCCCATCCTTTTTTGGAAGGGCCAGAATCTCCTTTGAGGATGTCTGTCTGATTTTCCAGGAGTCTTTCAGAGGTATACGTGAGATTGTTGGAGTTTTTTTCTCGTAGGACTCCTCCAGATTTTCCTCCTCTGACCTCCTCTAGAGGCTTCGAGCCCACCATTTCGATTTCCTCAGTTCCAGCTGTCCTGATGCCGACAGGCACTCCCTCTTCGGCTCCAGGGAATGCTCTGACATCTTCAGTTCTCTTGGAACAAGTAGATACTCGAGCCTGTAGCTCTGCTGTCTGTTCAGAGGGTTCTGGAACAATTCCTGTTTTTTTACGCTTAGTCGTCCATAGCTCTTGGGCTCCTGATTGTTGCGGCCTCTTCCCTGGCTTCTGCTTCGGATGGTGGTCCTATGCAGTGGGGGTGTGTGACCTCTGTTCTGAGCTCGCATCCCTCTTGTAAGGGGGGGGGGCTGCCTTCCAAGTCATGGAGAGGACATTAGCCTGTGTGTGCTGTCAACTGGCCACTTATGTATCTGTCATATCACTGTACCTTCTGGTCCGGAGCTGCCACCATCTGTCACGTCAAGACAGTGAGCACCAAAGCTGGAAGTTACTCCTGTACAGGGACCTTCTTTGGAGTCTTCCTCAGAGATTCCCACTGAGGAACCATCCCAAAAGAAGACGTGCAAGAAGAAGCACTTGGGTTCCCCGGAAGAATCTGTCACACAAGACACTGACTTCGATGAGGGGGGAGGGTTCCCACTGGTCACCCCCTGAAGATGTCTCCTTTGGAGACATCCTGATGATCCTAAAACAGAGGGGTGATTAGAAGCCCAAAGACACATCCTCTGAGAAATCCATGCACTTCCTGTGTGACTGTGCCCAGTGGCAACCTCATTAAATTAATCCCTCAATGGGCATGGAAGGCCACTGATTCCATAGAGCCGATTCCCAGAAGACCAGGCAAAATCTTATCAGCACCCTACGATCACCAATATTGGGTAAAGGGTTTAGCAGTAGATGCCATGGTGGTGGTTGTGGCCACCAAGGAGGAGCTTGCCGATGAGACTTCCACTGTACATCCACCTAACGGACAGTATGATGGACAGATTTGGAAAGTGGTTTATTCTTTATCGACCTTCGCTCTAAGGTCCTTGAATTCATGACACAGTTTACTAGACTCTGGAGGGATCTGATTAAGGAGTTATTGGATACCCTCACTGGAGGTGTGTCTGAGGTGCGGGATAATGTTTTCTTTTAGCTGACCACTGTGAAGTCTATATCGAACTCGTCCATGCGGCTCATCACTCATGCAGCCGAGGGGATGACCAGAGGAGCGGGTTCAGGAGTTACCATAAGGCGTCACACCTGGATGCATTTGTATGAGTTTGTGGAGCCTTTCAGGTCTTCCTTCATCAGTGCTGCTTTTGACAGATCGTCTTTATTTGGCTTCAAAGTCAAAAACACACTAGCCAGGTGTGAAAAAGATGAAAAGACCCTTTCTGCTGTGGGCATTCATTTTTGTACTCCTCAGCAATCCTACTTTAGGAATCAGAGGAGTGAAAAGATGTGGTTCAGCAGGTCCCAAGGGCCTTTTCCCGACGCACGTGGTGATAGCTCCCCTCAGGGCAGAGAGGGGAGCTCTAGTGGAAGATGTCCACCCCGTGGCAGAGGTGGCCTACAAAATTAGAGCTCCAGAGACGACTCCTCTGGACAACCCCACCAGCACTCTTGAAAGGAAGCTCGATTGCTTGTTTACCTCTGGAAGCAGTCGGGGGAAGACTTTCACTACACCAGACAGCCTGGAGTCTAATAACTTCCAGTACTTGGGTGTACAGAATCATTACCAGAAGTTATCGTATCCCCTTTATTCTTTTTCCAAGATTACAGAGAGTCAACTATGTCCCACCCAATTAGAGGAATCAAACAGCCTTGTAGATTCAGAAGCTGCTAGCAAAAAGGGTCATCCAAGAAGTCCCACCAAACCAGATAGGATCTAGATTTTATTTGAGGTTTTTTTAGCGCCAAAAAAGACAGTGGTCTGGAGAACAATGTTGGATCTCAGCCTTCTGAACAAGTTTGTTCAGCAAACAAAATTCCATATGGTCACGTTTCAGTCTGTACTTCCCTTTTCTAGAGGAAAATGATTGGATGTGCTCTGTAGATCTTCAGGACGCATATTGCCACATAAAAGTAGACAAATGCTCCAGACGTTTTCTCCGCTTTTGGCTAGGAGCCAGTCATTTCCGGTTCAGAGTATTGCCCTTTGGTCTCAGCATGGCCCCCAGGGTGTTCACCAAATGCATGGCAGCAGTCACTGCTCACTTGAGACTGCACTGATTTAGTGTTTCCTTACTTAGATGAGTGGCTCCTCATCGCCCGCACCAGGCGTCTACTGCTTCAAGCCACAAATTTCATCCTGCATCTTTGGGCATAACAATCAACAGAGTAAAATCACTGCCGACTCCAACATAAGACCTAGAGTTTATAGGAGCTCTCCTCAGTACAATCTCTTGTGTAGCTTCTCTTCCACTTCACAGACTACAAAAAATAAGGTCTCAAGTGCAGTTCGTTGTATCCGAAGACCAAATTTCCTCTCTTCCTGTCCTCCAAGCTTTAGGATCTATGGCAGCAATCATAACCTTAGTACCTCTGGGAAGATTTCATATGAGGCTACTTCAATGGCTCTTAGCTGCATAATGGTCCATCCTAACACATCCGATGACTTATCCCATTTTAATAAATCGCTGCAAGAAGCATCTATCCTGGTGGGATGCAATCAGAGAAAATTCTTCTGGGCCATCCCTTCACTCCTTCTCAGCCCAAGGCCATAGTGACCAAAGACTCCTCCCAGATCAGATGGAGGGAGCATTATTTGGGAGGAACAGTCCAAGGCACTTGGTTTCCACAAGAGGCCAGTTTGCACATCAGTGTTCTGAAATTGAGGGAGTGCTCTTAAAATTGCAAGCCTTGCAATCTGCCCTCCCACCGGGGAAAGTTGCAGTTCTGTCCGACCACATGTCAGTGGTCTGGTACATCAACAAACAGGGCAGAACCAGATCGTACTCCCTGTGCTGGGGAGCTCTCCAATATGACAGTGGGCGAGATCTTCCAACCACTTACTAGCTGCAGTGCATATCCAGGGGAGCTCCAATGTAATAGCGGACAAACTGAGCAGATGCATTCTCCTGCTTCACGAGTGGTCTCTTGATCCCTAAGTGGCGATGGAAATTTTTTGTCGATGGGGCCTGCCTTGCCGCGATCTCTTTGTTTCCCGAGTGAACAACAAATGCAGTAGCTATTTTGCCCTAATCTCCCTTAGTGGGAGTCCCAGAGAGACGCTCTCCTTCTCAGTTTGGCCCTCGGGACTTCTCTATGCCTTTGCCCTCATTTTGGTTTTGAAGAAAGCCCAAAGATTCAGAAGCCAAATAATCCTCATTGCACCCTTTTGGCCCAAACAAGTCTGGTTCCCCTTTCGTTGGCCTCACCTGATTCACCATCCATGGATTCTGGATCCAGATCCAAACCTGCTGTCTCACTTGCAGGGATTGCTGCATCCCAACCTTCACAGTCTCAAGCTGACAACTTGGTTTCTCCGATTCCATTAGTTGCCAGGCAGAGTAATTTAGCTTCCTCAGTGCAAAAACATTCTTCTGGCTTCTCCTAAGCTATCCACCAGGAAACTCTGCTAGCAAATGGAAGAAATTTCAATTTGGGCCCATACAAATGATCTAGACCCATTTTCAGCACCTGTTGACAAAGTGTTAGAATTTTTAGCTTCACTTTTTTAATCAAGGAGCTTCTGCTTCCACCATTAAAGTTCAATTAGCAGCCATTTCTAATTTCCTTAATGGCTTTGATGATCATTCTTTAATTTCCCATTGTTTATGCAAAGTTGTTATTTATTTATTTATTTAAAAAAAGGTGCCTTGCATCTAAAGCCCCCATTAAATAATGGATCGTTAATTTTAGGACCAATTTATTCTTATGAGAAAATAATGTGAAGTTGTTCAATCTCGCCATTCATTCTTACACATGGGTTCCTGAGTCGGCCGCTTTACTAGCTGAAGATCTCAGAGTAGCTTGAGGCCAGTCCCTATCCCATGATGCTCTCCATCCTACCTCAGATCTAGTTTGCTGAACCCAGCATGCACAGATATAACCCAAAAATACTCCAACCGGAGTAAGAAGTCCTAGAACAGGACCACCAGAACCCCGAGTGTACTCATTCTTCGAGACCCTGGAGGGAGAAGGCGGGTGGGAATGTAAGAATGAAGGCGAGATGAACAACTCGCATGGAACGTTATGGTAAGTGCATAACTTCTTTAAGTGAAGCTGTTCAATCTCTCCGTTCATTCTTACACATGGGTAGTGTCCTAAGCACCCTATTCCTGGGTGGCTCAAGGGAGTACATTCCTGCGGACAGTGGAACCAAAGGAAGCTCTGTCCCTGGAGGCCCTGTCCACTTTGTAATGAGTGATAAAGGTATGCGGCTTAGACCAGGTGGCAGCTGCACATATAATGTCCAAAGGCAATTGAGCCGCATAAGCAGAAGTGGAAACAGCCCTAGTGGAGTGCACCTTCACACCATGCTCTAATGTTTGGTTTGCTGAAGAGTATATAAATTTAATGCAGTCAGTTAAACATTTGGAAAGGGGAACTTTAGAGACTATTGATCCTTTTTAGTGTCAGCATGAGATACAAAGAGTTGGTCAGATCTAAATTCCTCTGTCCTGTCCAAATAGAATCTCAGTTGTCTGTGGACATCAAGTTTATGCAACATGTACTCCAACTTATTAGAATGATTACTGAAAAAGGTTGGAAGTTCAGTAGTTTAATTCAGGTTAGTCTCGGAAAACAAATTTGGTAGGAATGAAGGATTAGTTCTCAGTGATACTCTGTCTGGGTGAAAAACCCAATATGGGGGTTTGATAGAAGGGGCTTGAAGCTCAGACACTACATGCTGAGGTAATGGCCACCAAGAAAATAGTTTTCCAAGTAAGAAACTTCAAGTGGCAGGATGATGCAGGCTCAAAGGGGGGAAGAATAATACGTGACAACACAAAATTTAGACTCCAGGGAGTAAAGGGTTGTCTAACAAGAGGCCTAAGATAAATGGTACCCTTCAGGAAGGCCCTACATAATCTGTGAGACATCAGATTAGAACCATCAGCTCTGAGGTGTAAATTCGAAATTACAGCCAATTGAATACTCTAATAGTGGCAGTTGCAGCACCTTCATGAAAAAGCTTAGATAGGAATTCCAGGATACTAGCAGGGCAACATAAGGATCAATGTTATTCTGGGAGGCCCAAAAAGCAAATCGCTTCCATTTACTAGCATACAGCTTTCTGGTGGAAGCCTTGTGCGAAGATACAAGAATATGCTGTACCTCAGAAGAAAATTCATGTGACCTGGATAGGTTGGGAATTGGAGCAGCCACGCTGTCAGTCTGAGGGGAACAAAGGGAGGGAGGGATCCTGACGAATGTGTCAGCAGGTCTGGAACTGGGTTCAGAAACCAAGGTTCCTCCAGTTAGTCGGGCGAAGGAGGAACCAAATCTGTCAAGGCCAAAAAGGGGCTATTAAGATTTCAGTCCTTCCAAGGCTTTTGAGTTTCTGCAAGAATCTCGGGATCAGGGGTATAGGTGGGAAGGCATACAGGAGTCTCTGGGACCAATAGTGTATGAGAGAGTCCCTTGGGCTGTCCCCTGAAGGGGGGATTCAGGGCAAAGTAGCTTCTGCATTTGGCATTCATAAGGGATGCAAACAGGTCACAGCAAGGCTGGCCCCATCTGTGGAAAATTATCTCCACAACTTCGTCTTTGAGAGACCACATGTGTGGTAACAGAATGGCTCTGCTCAGTTTGTCCACTATCACGCTGGATTTCCCCGGGATATGCATTGCTATCAGCGCCTGGTGGATACTGTTCACTGCCAAATTCTCAAGGCCTCTCGACACAGGTGGTAAGACTTGGTTCCCCCTTGCTTGTTGATGTAGCAGACCACAGATATGCCTGTCTGTATCACAATCATCCCTAAAGGCAGAGAGTCGTGGAAGTGCTGCAACGCCAAAAGCACCGGTCTCAGCTCCAGAACATTGATGTGCAACTGTGACTCTGTCTCTGACCAGGTGCCTTGGGCTTTTCTTCCCAGACCCCCCCCCCCATCAGAGAAGCATCTATGGTCAGTGGGAGAGAAACAAATGGTCAACCCACCGTAACTTGGTGGCTGGTCAACCACCAGTGAAGATCCTTCTTGCAAGAGTCCGTAATCATGATTAAGAATGACATCGGAAGTTGTTGTTAAGACCACTGGGTGAAGAGTAACCATTGAAGAATCCTCATGTGCATACGTCCCAGGAGAACTGCTATGAGCGTAGCTGCCATGCTACCTAGTAGCTTCAGTACTTGAGAGGCCGGTACTTTTCTACTCTGCAAAATGTCTGAGACCTGGTTTCGGAGAGTGGCTGTTCTGTCCAGGGGCAATTTTACTGTGGCAGTGGTGGTGTCTGCTCTGATAAAGGAATTAACGCTGTGATGGCGACAACACAGACTTTCGAAATTGATAGTGATGCCTAACTGAGAGCAGTGATTGAGAGTGTGATCCCTGGACAGAATGAGTTGATGCCTGTAGGCGACTGTAAGGAGCCAGTCATCCAGATACGGAAACACTCGGAATCGTAGATGCCTCAGGTGAGCTGTAACCACTGTCATGCATTTGGTAAACATTCTGGGGGCTGTTGTGAGTCCAAAGGGCAGTGCTCGGAATTGGTAGTGACTGGCTCCCAGCCAGAAACACAGATGATCTCTGGATGGTCTGCCATTTTGATATGGTAATATGTATCCTTGAGATCTATAGAGCACATCCAATCGCCCATTCCGAGGAATGGGAGAATAGACTGAAGCGTGACCATCCAGAACTTCTCCTTCTTTATAAATGTGTTGATAGACTGCTGAGATCCAAGATGGACCTCCAGTCCCCTGTCTTCTGTGGAACTAAAAAGAATCTGGAATAAGTTCCAGATCCTATCTGGTCTGCTGGGAATGGCTGGATGACTTTTTTTTCCTGCACCCTCTATGGTTGCTTGTTCCCTGAGACTGGATGGAATGTCTGGGATTTTTCCCCAAACAGGTGGGTTTTCTAAGAAGGGAATGATATAGCCTCTGGTAATGATGCTTTGTACCCAAGAATCTTTTGTAATTCCTAGCCAGGCATCCGGATACAAAGCCAAGCGACCCCCGACTGCCTCCAAACTAGGACAGTCGAGCCTCCTTTCAGGAGCGCTGATAGGGCTTACCAAGGAGCTGATCCCTGTCGCCTTGGTTCTGTTGTCCCCCTCTGCCACTGTGGGTGGCGTTTTCCATTAGTACCCCCTCCTCTGCCCCTTGAGGGGGGTTCACTGCGTGTGTTCTGGAAAGCTCCTTGGGACTTCGGAACCACATTTTTCCACCTTTCTGCCCTTTGGGGTATGATCTAGTAGGGGTGGAAAAATGGACTCCTAGGGCAGATAGTCTTTCCCTCTTGCTCACACCTAGTGAGAGTCTCCTTGACTTTGGGCACGAAAAGAGATGAGCCATCGAATGGGGTGTTGACAAAGGAAGACTTGAAGACTTCCGCAAAGGAGCCATAAGCGTATCCAAGACTGTCTCCGAAGAGATGTCGCTGAACCCGCTGCCCGACTCGAACCATCGGCTGCATAGGAAATGAGTCGCATGGATGAGATAACTATGGATTTAAGGGTATTAAGCTGGCCTGTCACCTTCTCAGAGACAGCTCCATCTGTACTACCGTGCAGAGTATCTCCGAGCTCTTTTAGGAGATCTCTTTGAAGACTAGTAAAATGAGTCAAATAGTTAAGCGAACACATAGCAAAGGTCGCAGATCTAACGATGCGTTTCCTGTACCTGTCCATAGTCCTGGAATCCCTATTAGGAGGATGGACAGTAGAAGAGGTTTCAGATATCTCTTTCTTGGTGGCCACCTCCACCACCATGGCATCAACTGGAACTCCCTTAGTGAGGAACATCTTGACTTGTTGGGGAGGTGATAAACTTGGTGGGCCTCTGAGGGACCGGTTCCATAGTATCAGGAGACCCCCACGCACTTCGAGCAACCAATTCCATTAGTTCAAAGGGTGGAGTCACCCAGGAGGTGGAAGGTTGAGACCCAAAGGCCTTCAGGAGCACCGACTCGTCCTCAGTAGGGCTAACGGACTGCCGGTCACCCCTCTGCTCAAGGACTTCTAGGAGATCAGCAAAGGAGGTATTCTCCGAGGGGGACCCTTCTGATTCCTCTTAAGTCGGTGTCTGATGTCAAGGACTCCTGTGGGGAATCTAAATGCCTCCTCTTACAAAGTCTCTTCCTGGGAACCTCATCAGTGGGAGCTTCTGGTGAGGTCTCAGTAGAACAAGGGTCACCCGATGAGGTTACCTGAGGCTCTGAGTCTCGACGCTTCACAGGAACCTGCGATGTAGAGGCAGAAAGCGGCACTTTAGTGGAGGAGGAGGGACCTGATGAAGTGTGTGTCTTGGATGACATAACCCTCCTCATAGCATCGAAGGCACCACTGCTCTGACCCAAGGAAGCCACAGGTTCCGAGGAGGATGGGAACTACCCCGGCACCGAGACAGTGGGCTCTGAACCAGGGGACGGAGCTGAGCTTATCCGTGCCGTAGCTTCGAGAGGAAGGGTCAGAACTGACGCATTGGTTCGATGACCCCCCCCCCCCCTGAACCAACCAGAGAGTGTCTGCTCCCAGACTCTTCCAATGGTACCGAAGAAGTCAGGGTTGATGGAGCCAATGGCACTGGAACAGGCCTTGGCTCAGAAGGCTCCACAATCATCAGATCTTCCTCCCCCAGATCCGAAGGCCCTGCTCTGCTCGGAGGAGGAGTAGTCATAGCAGGTGGGATGGTCTTAGGCCCCGAAACCGGTTGGGTCAAGGCCGATAATTTATCCAGTGCCAGGTTCTTGAGAAGCCTCTGCACCACCTGGTCCGCATCCACATCAGAGAGGTTCCTCGAAGAACGTGTCGAAGGAACTGAAGAAGCCACCGGTTGAAGGATAGGCGATCTCAAGGTTTCGGAGACCGGCTCCAAGACCGGGGGCCAACTCCGAAACACTGGCTCAGTGCACAGCTCCGAAGACTGTGGAGCAGGCGACTGCACCTTCACGGTAAGGCTTGGAGCCGATGACTTGGGCTCCGAGGAAGCCTTAGAAGACTTCAACCCCTTCAATGACTTGGAGGTCTGGTCAGCCTTGTCCAAGGACTCCTGAAAAATCTGGCTTCAATAATCCTCTGTCCACCAACTTCCTTAGTCTCTCAATAAAACCCTGCTACTGAAGGAATGGCAGAGCAATCCTCCTGGAGGTGAACTGGCCCCAAGCAATAGACTCGATTCACATGGGTGTCCATGATAGACATCTTCTGTCCGCATTTTGGGCACTTTTTAAAACCTGATTTTTGCTTCTTCTTGTGATCAGCCATACTAGGAGCAACACCACAGTAAACACTAATGAAGACAAAAAGATTACTGTATAACAAAGCACACACAAAACACCGCAAACTCTAACTGCTATAAACAATTCTGAGTTATCAGACCACTGAACAACTATCAAGCTAATCATAATCTAATATCTAATTATATCTGTCTAAATATATTTCTAATTTCCAATATCTAAGTACACTACTATCTAATAATAAGTTAAACACACACACTATTAAGATTAATCTTAAACGGGATAGGGATTAATCACTAAGTCATGGCCAAAGGCCTAAGAGAGCAACCGCTCTGAAAAGGACAAAACTCGTCAAACTTCTGATAAAGAAAAAGCAAGCAAAGGCTAACTAGCCCAATAAGCAGTACAACTGTATAATTAGTAATACTATTCATCTGTAAGCAGAAAAATTAGGAAAAATAGGAACATGTCACAAGGTGGCTCGAGCTCTCCGACCTCCGATCTTTTGCAACAGCAGTGCTAAATAACTATACAGTATAGTAGATGTCACAATGCAAAGTACTGAGTTATTTACAAAGGATGTATACAAACGGTTGATTTAATTTTGAGATATAAATGAAATGAGTGGTAAGAGTTGAGAGAGATGGGCAAAAGGTGGGGTGGATGAAGATAGTTATAGTAACAAACTAGGGTAGATCAGAGGTATACTAGAAGAGTGGGAAGAAAGAGATGTTATACTTATCCTGGAGCTGTACAGCAACAGAGCCAGAATGTTGAGAGGTATTTTCTTTGTGATTTGAATGTCTCTTAGTTTTGAAGAAGCCTGAGAGCACGTGGGAGGGTGTTCCAGGAGATTGCTGAGAAAAGTGCATTAAACAAACACCAGCTTAAATATAAAGTTGCCATTTTTGCCTTTCTTGATATAGATAAAATAGTGGCATCAACTTGTACTACTAAGACTCAAAAAATTGTTTAAATTAGATTACAAGGAGAAAAAAAAGATCATTAATTTTGGGGCCAATTAATTCTTATGAGAAAAATAAATATTTTCAGTTGGTATTAAGTTTCCACAAGATAGCAGCATCAGACATTAGGCTCTTATGGTGGAGTAATTGGGGTAACCTGCTTATTCTGTTTAGAAAAAAGTATATATTTTTTCAGTGTGTATATAATTTATATTTAAGGAATATTTTGGACATTTAATTAAATGTAATGGTAGGATTATTTTACTTTGCTGGTTCGTATAATCATGTGCAAAAAAATTGGCATTTAAATGATGTAAATTTGTAAGCATTAAAAAAGCCTGTGGGTAGGTAAAACCACTGTCTGGTTGTTCTGTAATAAAGGAGTTCCTAACTTACACATTTTTGAGTTCTGGAAGTGGTTTTGGGCAATAGACGCACAAACATACTTTAGGACCATGGCACATTACTTGTTCTTTTTCTATAGGGTCTCTGTTTGAGTTTTATCTTCCTTACTAATACAGTCTTTGTTGTAGTTTGTGTGTCCATTTCTTTCTGTACGTTTTGTGATAGTTTGTTCTAGTTTGCTATTTTTAAAACTAGTTTATCCATGTTCTATGTATGGACATAAGTTCCCTCTTCAGGATCTTCACAATCAGTGTGTTTGTGTTTTCCATCTCTGTGGACTGGAAATTTGTAAGGGTTTGGCCCTAGCGCAGTAGTGGACAGAAGAGTACATTTTAATAAAAAGCTTCCTACCCCCAAATGTGAAGGTTTTCAAGACTAAAAAGTTTATAGAAAAAAACACTTGAAATCCAAAGACTGTGATCCAGAGAAGAGGCATGTGGATCCAGACCCATTTCCCTTGGTTCCCTAGCATTAGAAGCATGATGTTTTGTTGGCCTTAAATCCATCTTGCATGTTTTCTCCAGATCTGGACATTCCGAATCTTATCTTTTTAGACACTGCAGTACAGGAACCTTTGAGTGAGAGATCAGACTTGAGAGCGATCTCAAGGAAGCTAAAATACCTACAACTGTAAAGTTGTTTTTATTAGAAATGGTAACAACTGTTTTGTGAATTTATTCTTAGACTCCATTACAGCTCATATTTTTGCAGTTTCGTTATACATTCCCATTTGTCCACAAATTGCAGCAAATCATGCTGATTTGTTGAAGGAGTTCTTCCTGCACTTGATGCTACCTTTAAAAAAAAAATCAATTCCTGTGCCCTGAATTGTCTGCTGGAAAAGCTGACTTTACTCCCATTTGAACCAGCAAGGTATTTGAATATTAACTGCATTTTCTGGAAATACATTTATTCTTAGTTGCAGTCACTTAATTTAAAAAGATTTTTTTTGTTTTGGAAGCACTGTTTAAATTGCCTTGCACACTGTTCCACTATTTGTGTCTCAGAAGAAAAAGATGCAATTCATTTGTCAGAACAGACTCAAAACACTCTGTTCAACTGTCTGTCTTTGGCCCAAAATAAATAAAATCTAGATGACACCTCCCTTATACCATAGATGTCTATAATTGTTCAATACACAGTTCAGTTGTTATACCCAAAATATATCAGCCTTTTTAGGAAAAAAAGATGAATTTTATTTCCTTCAGGAAAGTGTGAGGGCTTGTGTTGGCTAACTGGTTTATGGATTTTAGCAACCTCTATTTCCACATTTATGCTAGTCATTTTCCATATTTTGACATTTAGGGCTACTGCTACCTTAAAACCATTTCACGTCATTGTTTTCTGCAAGACTACAGTGTCATGCTGTGTCTTGTGACACTCTGCTTGTGGTAGTGGAATCTCTTCATTCCTCATTTATGCTATATTTTTCCCTTCCTTATTGGGAAAGGGGGGAGTTGACAAGCGTTGTGGGGCACAAACATGCTGGCTGAAAGTGCATCCTGAACTGATAACCCTTTGCTTATTAAAATATTTGGTGTCATCTTAGAAACATTTCTTTCTTCCTTTAGAGAAGGAGAGTACATTTCTTTCTTTTGCATCTTGGCATTTAATAATTGAAGTCTTTCAAACACCAGTATTGTTAGGATTGCAGATAGAAAATGTAATCGCTGTGAGCAAGGAAATCTGTTTTGTGTAATTGTTTTAGGACTTCATCAATTTTAAGTATTCCAAGTTGTGTTTTAGATTTTGTTAAATCTGACTTGCAAGTTTCTTTTTTTTTTTTTTTGTATTTAACAGCACATTGTGGACTACTACAGTTATCCTTCCAAGAAGTGTTCCAGTTCAGTATCGGTATTTCAGAGCTCATATACTAAAGTCAAAGGTATTGCTATTTCATTCATTTTTGTAGCAGTTGTAATTGTACTGAATTGTAACGTACTGTTCCGTTAACTCTTCATTTTCAAAAGAAACCTCCCAAATCAAAAGCTTACTCCTTTCTGTATAGTAGCATTTTAACAGTGCAGAGTTTACCATCTGTAGCTTCATGCATGCCCTGTTTAATTTAGTATGATATCTATCTACTGGGAAATTCGTATGGCAAAGTATTAGTAAGCCCATGCTATTTTAATTGTTTTGTCCCATTATCATTGAATGTGTAGCCCTACATTGCCCTTTTGACCCATTTTGATCTTTCCATCCTAACTGATGAAGCACCTCAAATCACCGCCAAGGTAAAAGCCCTCCTTGTTGGAATGATTGGCCTTTTGATGATTCGTATTCCCATAGTGGTGGGAGGCTAGAAAGACAAGCAGCAGGCTGACTACTTTTCTCTTCTAACAAAAATGTTTGTCTTGTACCTGTATTGTTTTTGGCATTATGATTAAATGTGGATTGCCTCCACACCCTCAGTCTGCTCAGGACTAGTCTTCTCTTCTTCACAAGTGGATGCTTCTGTTTGTTGGAAAATCCATTTCCTTAATTCCTCCTCCCCCCAACCAAAATACTAGTGCTCATTATTAGCTGCTGAACCCTAGCCTTACTGCTAACTTCTCAAGTGCAACATCTGCTTCTTTTACATTAACCCAGTGTCTTGCAGTCAGGGCTGCAGTCTCTACTCTGATGTATCTAAAGCTATTTATTTAAACTTTTATTAGGAGTTGTAGGGAAATTTTTGATTTTTGTCCACTTGCTCTCATTTATTTTGAATGACTTTGAGCTCTCCTGCAGGTCTGTTATCTTAACACAATGATGAATAATGTAGAAATAAATGTTAACTGTATAAATATTGCGTTAAGGACAAACTGCCAGTGGTAGCACTGCTTGATATAGACTGATGAAATCTAACAGTTGGTGTAGAATTAAATAACTAGAGTGTTGGTTTCCATTAGTAACCAACATGCCTCTTCAGTCCTTTGATGTGCATTTTCTCTTTGTCATTTGACAGATTATATTAATTGGTAGGCTGCTGACCTATAAAGCCCTAGGATTTTATATCCAGTCAATACCTCTGTGCATATATAGTTCTATTAGTTTTACAGTAATGCGGTATTAGAGTTTTGTGAAATTCATCTCAAAACTGGAGTTTCTTATGCTGTCATGGAACCGTGTGGGTTGGGGGTTGGCATAATGGTTAATGTGTTTACCTCTCAGACGAGGTATGAGGTTTGATTTTTCTCTGAGAGATTGGCTAGGCTTAAAATGGCCCGCAAGAACAGCTAGCCTAGTACTTGCCTACAAACCTATATCCCTTGAAATTGTCTTCTTAATGTGGCAAGAGTTTGGACAACAAAGGATTTGAGATGCACACATTTTGGCTAACAGGTTAAAGGCTGGCTGACTTAATGATTTGAGCATTCTTAGTAATGTTTTATTTGTGGTGGTGTTATTAATTTGTTTGTTGCTTTTTATCCAGTCAGCAATTTGAATTCATGAAAACTGCTGTAGCAGTTAAAACTGAACTTTTTTGGGGGACTCTTGCAGCAGTATAATATATGGGTTTACTTTTGCTTTTCATCCATTCAGTACTAGTCACTTGTTTATTTTTTCAAGTAGTTGCTGTGCTCTGTTAGTGCATAGCAGTATTAATCTTGTGGTAGTGAGGCTCTGATATTGTTGGCTTGCACCATAGTAAATAAATTTGCCCCAAACCATTCTTATTTCTTATTGCTACTTCAGAACTGTGATTATTGTTTCAGTTTCACTTTGAGATTTGTTTTATCTGATTTTCTTTAATTTTTTGGATGGCAGTATAGTAGAAAAACATTGTTTACTAGGTTTATTCTAGTATAGTGCCTTTACTGGTGTAGTTCACCTAATTATGCAGTAGGGTTAATGTTATTCGTTCAGACTTTTCCTTAAGCATGATTTTTGTGGGTAGCAGGAGTTATAGTTTACAGGAACATATGTTATTGGAAGCCATGGCTACTGCATGAAAAGTCTTAACAAAAAAAAAAAATTGCTATTGTAGAAACTTGGGGGGAGGGGGGCAGTGTTTGCGTGATGTTTGTCACAGGTAGCAGTGGTTGTAAATGTTGCATTATATTCTTGCATCCCCTTAATATGTATTTGTTGTTTGGCATATTATTGTGTCTGTATAAATGTTTTGTTCATTTCGTATGTGATCCTTTTCATCTTGAGTGTGCATGTAAGTGGCCCTTTTAGATCAGTGCACTACCCTGATCAACAAATATAAATAAATAGTTTGCACAGACAGGCTTGCCATACTGCTGCTCAGCAGTTGCAGCTGGGTAAAAGAAAGTCAGGTAAAGTAGTGTAATTTTAAGGACTGATGAAACACAAGAGGTGGAACACCATAGATGTTCATCATATTGATCACCACTGCAGTAAACTTTTGCCAGGGATATAACAGCTGCCCAGCTTCCAAAATTTCAGAACACCTTCTGCATGTCCAAACTGTCAGACAGCTCAAGCTATGCTGACTAAAACTCAAGTTTAGGAGTCAAGCCCTTCATTCAGCTGAGCTGTACTGCCACAGAACAGTATGCTCCTCTAAGGCTTTAGAGGATCAGTGGTTGACTTTTGGTGTTCCTTTGCTGGGCATCTAAGTTTCCTTTGAGGAAAAGCCTTCCGCTTTCAAATAATTGGTTGTTTTATTCCTTTCCTCTTCAGGAAAACTATTTTAGAACCAGAAGTTGTGTGTTTTAACTGACTGCCGCATGGCTGTATTGTACTTTTGAACAGGAGCACTATTTTACCTGTCTGTTTAAAAGTTGTTTAAAGTAACTGAAAAACATTTTTTCTGTGGAGAAATTGTTTAAAACACCATGTCAAATCCAAAAAGTAAAATTCAAGTGCGTTTTACTGTGTTTTTCTTTTCTGTGAAAAAGTGTCTTTTAAAGACTTTCAGTTTTTACCGGCGTTTACTGCTCCTCATCCCCAGGAAAGAGGCACCAGATGTCCTTCAAGGATGCATCTGCAGTCATAACATATGGGTTGTCCTGCCTCAGGCAGCCCTTCAGTCGGCCGGATTCCAAAGTCTGGGTCTGGCCTCGGCTGATGTCGCACTTTCCTCGACGTCAGAGTGTCTGGGGTATAAAAGCATCAGCTGACGCCATTTTCCCCAGTCTTTCTTGCCGCGTGGTGCCCGAAGCAGAAGCAGTTCGCAAGTGCCGGTCGGTCAGCTCCTGTGTTTCAGCTACCGAAGACTTCAAAAAAGCTAAGTACCCCGTTGGGGACTCTTTCTTGCCTCAGCCGATGTCAGATAAAGTAAATAATTGTTTAACTTGTGGGAAACAAATACCTCATAAGGATTTCCACTCTTACTGCCTCCCTTGCTTAGGCCCAGACCACGATGTCTCGGCCTGTTCAGCCTGTGCTTCCTTCAACCGACGAACTCTTAGACATCGGTCGGAGTTTGCAGAGGAATTCTTTGGGGCTAATTTTGCATATACGATGCTGTCGGAGACTCCGACTTCACATTTGGTGAGAAAACATAAGGACAAGGACCGACACTCGCGGCCTGCGGTTTCGGCTGAAACCACGGTTAGGCCTACCGCGTGTGTCTCGGTTTCGGCCGAAACCGAGTCCTCGGTACTTCCTTTAACTGAATCCACTCAACCGACCACCACTGCCCTGGAGGCCCCGGCTGAGTCGGCTACTGAGCTACCTACTGAAACCAGTGTCCAGGAAATGTCCGACACCATTCCTTTGGACAAGTCTACTCCTGCACGTGGTGCAGACCCCCTGCTTCCATGTCCATTAAGGTTTTTTCCAGGGCTAAAGCTGCTAAACTTGCTAAAGCTTTGCCTCCCAAGACTACCTCTCAGAGACCGTCTTCTAGTTCTCAGATCCTCAGCCTTGCAGAGGATCTTATCTCTTTAATTAGAGGTTCTCAGCCTCACCCGGACAGGGGCTCTCAACCACCACCAGACGAAAGGCCCAGGACTGAGCCCTCTGACCAGCACTCTTCAGATGAGTCTACGGATGGATCTGTGTTGTCAGATCACCAGGAGGAGGCTTATTCAGCCTACGAGGATTCTGATGCTGAAGAATCTATCCCTTCGGCCTCCCCTCCTGAAGAGTTTTCCTTTGGTGAGACACTACACTCTGAGAGAACATTTTCAATGGCAGGGTCAGGAATTTTCTGATTCTAGAAAGAGATTAAGGACCTTTTTACATTTACCTCAGCATAGGCCCTTGGCTATACCTCCTGTTTTGAATGTTATTGATGATGTGTACAATGATGTTAGTACAGCCCCTGATTCTCTCCCTCCGGCTCCTGCCAAACCTGATAGATACTACAGGGTCCCAGATTCTCATCTACCTCTGTACAAGGCCCATTCTGCAGACCCAGATACTATTTCTCAGGGCCCAAAAGGGGTTGCAGCTGCCACTGCCAAAAATCCTCTACCTTCTGAAAGGGAGTCTAGAGCTTTAGAGAGATGGGGAAAGAAGGTATATACTTCTGCAACTCTTTCCATGAGGGCATTAAATTGTCAATTTCATATGATACAGTACCAAGAGTATTTGTTAGATGAATTGCATAAGAAGCTTTCCTCTTCTGAACCCCTTGACCGTAAATCCCTTCAGGATCTGATACATAACTCACAGCAGGTTAGTAATCATTTTTTGCAGTGTGGTTATGATGCACTGGAAGCTTCATGTAGGTCAGCTGTGACTGGGGCAGTTATTCGTAGGCATGCCTGGTTGAAGGAACAATCTTTACCAGACCATGTTAAAGCTAAACTCCTGGATGCTCCAATGGAAAAACAAAAATTATTTGGTTCCTCGGCTCAGGAGGTCTTAAAGAAGTTTGAAGAAAAGGCAAAATCTGTGCAAACAGTTAAGGACTTTCTGCAAGTACAACCACTGAGATTCAGCAGAAACTGGCCTACTAAGAATTGGTCCTTTCCAGACTCGGACAGATCCCAGAGGGCCAGGAACAGGCGTCCCAGAGGTAGAGGGCAAGCTAGAGGCTCCTACAGAGGCCGTCAGTGGCAGCCTACCAACCAGAGAGGTAGTGCAGGGACAGCAACAACAACTACTACACCTGGACAGACTCAGTGACTTTCCTTTGATTCCTCCGACCAGGGCTCAATTGGAAGCACCATTGGGCGGAAAGCTTTCTTTATTCTCAAAAAACTGGCATTACATTACAAGGGACACATGGACACTGCAAATAATAGACAAAGGATACAGGTTCCACTTCCACACTTTGCCAAGAAGAAACGGAATGCCAAGCCTGCCACCAAATCAGAGGGCAGAGGCTTTAGAGCAGATCAACAACTTAATACAAATGAAAGCCATAGAAAAGGTACCTCTTTCAGAACAAGGCCAAGGATTTTACTCCAGATTATTCCTTGTTCCAAGAAAAGAAAATCAATGGAGGCCTATTCTCGACCTGTCCGCACTGAATACTTACCTCATTGTGCCAAAATTCAAGATGCTGACCCTACAGCAACTTCTTCCCATGCTGGGCAAGGAGTCTTGGCTGGTGACTCTAGATCTCAAGGAGGCATACCTGCATGTCCCTATTCGACAAAGTTGCAGAAGACACCTCAGATTTCTTGCAGGATCAGAGCATTATCAATTCTCAGCATTGCCCTTTGGCTTATCTACTGCGCCCAGAGTATTCACGAAATGCCTGGCATCAGTAATTGCACACTGCAGACTTCAGGGGATTCAAATCTACCCATATCTGGACGACTGCCTTATACAAGCGGACAACAAGAAAAATTTGATAAAGGACTTGGACTATGCCATCCACCTATTACAGGCCTTGGGATACACAGTCAACATCCAAAAATCAAGACTTGTTCCATCCCAAAGGATAACCTTTTTGGGTGCAGATCTAGACACAACCACCCAAATGGCCTTCCTCACAGAAGAAAAACAAAAACAACTTCTGGATTACTTCTTGAATCTGACAAGACAAACTCAGCTAACTGCAAGGAAAATCCTGCAGGCCCTGGGTTACATGGCATCCTGCATAATTCTGATTCCACAAGCCAGGCTGCATATGAGAAAATTACAATGGTACCTAAGGAGTGTATGGTCTCAGCACAGTCACAGTTTGGAAACTTTGATACCAATCATTCCTTGCCTTCAAAAGGAATTTCTGTGGTGGGCTCAAGCCTGCCAGTCCAACAGAGGGTTGCCTTTCAACAAACCAAAAACAAAACAAACCATCACCATGGACGCTTCAGACCGAGGATGGGGAGCACACATGGAGGGCAAATGTATCCAAGGCCTATGGTCTCAAGGTCAGCTGCGCATGCACATAAACCAAAAGGAAATGCTGGCAGTGATACATGCAATCGAGGCTTTCAAACCTTTCCTCCATCAAGGCCACCTGTTAATAAGGACAGACAACACCACAGTCATGTGGTACATAAGCAAGGAGGCACGCATTCCTACCCTCTATGCAGGCTGGCCATGAATCTATGGGAACTATGCTTGAAACTCAATATCCAACTACAGTCCCAGTTCCTGCCAGGGAAAGAAAATGCACTGGCAGACAGCTTAAGCAGAGCTACCATGGATGCACACGAATGGATGCTGCACCCAGACATCTTTCTACTCATAACACAAGCATGGGGAAAGCCGGAGATAGATCTGTTTGCCTCGCCCCACAATCATCAACTGAAGACATTCTGCTCAAGGACATACCACCCAGAAGCTTGGAGGGTGGACTCTCTCTCTTTCAGCTGGAAAGATCTAAAAGTCTATGCCTTCCCACCTCTCCCATTAATGTCCAAGGTTTTACTGAAGATCAGGGCAGAACAGCCAGGAGTGATTCTGATAGCTCCAGACTGGCCAAGGCAGCACTGGTACCCACTATTGAGGAGCATGTCACAGACGAAACCGTGGCCTCTCCCCCTATGGCCACTTCTTCTGACGCAGAACAATTTCAAGATCATGCATCCCAACTTGAAAACATTGCAGCTAACTGCCTGGAAAATTCCATAAACCCCCCTCAAGATAACTTATCACAGAGAGTAAAGGACATTATTATGGAAGCGCGCCGGCCTTCCACAAGGAAGACATACTCAACAAAATGGAAAAGATTTCTCATTTGGAACACAACAAAAGGCTTAGATGTGACAGTGGCGAGCATGGCACATATTCTGGAATACTTAGCAGAATTGTTCCACAATGGCCTGTCCTATTCTTCCATTAAGATTCATGCCTCAGCAATTTCAGCAGAATGCAATGTTGATCCACCTATCTTCTCGCATCCTCTCCTCAGGCAATTTCTGAGAGGAATCAAAAACATCAATCCTCCAAGGAAACCACCTTTACCTACTTGGGATCTCAACTTTGTGCTGGAGAAACTAACACTTCCTCCTTTTGAACCAGCAGCATTGGCGGATCTACAGTTTCTGTCTTGGAAAACTGCATTCCTTCTGGCCATAACTTCAGCAAGAAGAGTATCTGAGTTACAAGCTTTAATGGCAGTACAGCCATTTCTTATCTTCCATCAGGACAGAGTTTCATTGAGAACCAATCCTACTTTTATGCCAAAGGTGGTATCTAGGGTATCCTTGAACCAAGCTATTCACTTGCCTACATTCTTCCCAAATCCACAAAATAAAGGGGAAAAACTTCTACACACTCTGGATATACGCAGACAACGACGCTACTACTTGGACAGAACTAAAAGTTACAGAAAGACTGACCAACTCCTTGTAGCATATGCTGCTGGGGTACAAGGAAAAGCAATTTCCAAACAGACAATTTCAAAGTGGATAGGAAATTGCATTCGATTTTGTTACTCCTTTCATGGAAAGACTGTTCCTGCAAACATTAGGCCTCATTCCACGAGGGCCACAGCCACCACTACAGCCTTCCTAAGAGGGGTGGCTACCAAGGACATTTTAGAAGCTGCTGCATGGAGCTCCGTGCATACATTTGCCAAACATTACAATTTACCTTTATACTCCAGATCCAAAGCAGGTTTTGCTACAGCAGTCCTGCAGGGTATCTTAACTACACCATCCTTTTCTTAGTACCTCCTCCCCCAGATTGGCTATGGTATTCTACCCATATGTTATGACTGCAGATGCATCCTTGAAGGACATAGTACAGTTTTGTACCTACCATAAATGTAGATGTCCGATAGGTATGCATCTGCAGTCAGGTTTACCCTCCCTCCTTCCCCTCTGTGGTATTCCTAGGGTGCTTACCCCTCCATTAGCTAGTTGGGGGATCTATTATGGTGTATTTGTTTGTATATATATATATATATATATATATATATATGTATATATTTTGGAAAATGTTTGGAATTTATTGCATTCCTCCAAATTTGGCTTTTCTAGAGGGCACCTGGCATCTGGGGCAAGAAACACTGAGGAAAATGGCGTTGGCTGATGCTTTTATACCCCAGACGCTCTGACGTCGGGAAAAGTGCGACATCAGCCGAGGCCAGACCCAGACTTTGGAATCCGGCCGACTGAAGGGCTGCCTGAGGCAGGACAACCCATATGTTATGACTGCAGATGCATACCTATCGGGCATCTACATTTATGGTAGGTACAAAACTGTACTTTCTGGCTTGGCTATGGAAGAAACTACCACTCCCATGGTCAGCCATTCTTCCAGCCACAAAAAGAAAAAGTTCAGCAAACAGCTTTTGCCACCACAGCAGGGTAGTACTTTGCCTCAGCTGTGGGTGGGTGACTTTGCTGTGGCTATTTGTTGTAGTTCAAACCACTCATCATTCACTCCAGATCCCCTCTGGTGCAGCACCTACAACCAATGTGGACCAAGGGTTAGCCACAGTCTTTGCAGTTGTTGGAGTCCCTTCAGCGGGCAAAGGAAATTCACTCTTGTCCGCCCTGGTAGAGAGAAAGGGAAGCTTCTCTGTTGTGTCAGAATGCTGTGCTGCTCCCTGGGGAAGCTGCTGCTGTCATTAGTAAAATGGTTGGCTCCAATTTTCCTGTCAAAAAAAAAAAAAAACAGAAAACTAAGCATGTATCTACTCCTCAAATTTCCTCAGACAGGAGTAGTTTACTGGGTTTGGCTCTGGGTTTAATTCTGGCAAATGATCCTTCATGTAAATTAGTTTCTGTTAAAAGAAAGGGAGATACCTCTTAACCTGAAAATATTGAAGATTCTGAATCCATACAGCAAAATGAAGGGACAGATGTAGGGATGTTCATCGTGCATACAGCTGCAGTCATAACAGATGGGTTCTCCTGCCATCAGGCGGGTCTTCGGTCTGCCGAATTCCAAAGTCTAGGTCCGGCGTCGGTTGTCGTCGCCTCTTCCCTGACATCAGAGCGACAGGGGTATAAAGGAACCAGCCGATGCCATTTTCTTCAGTCTTTCTTGCCGCGCGGTGCCCAAAGCAGAAGCAGTTCGCAAGTGCCGGTCGGCCAGCTCCTGAAATAACGAAAATTTTGAAACCGAAGTCTTCTTGAAAGCTAAGTACCCCGTTGGGGAAACTTTTCTTGCATCAGACCGATGTCAGACAAAGTTAATAATTGTATTTCTTGTGGGAAGCAAATACCGCATAAGGATTTCCATTCCCTCTGTATTCCTTGTTTAGGCCCAGACCACGACGTCTCGGTCTGTCTTTTTTGTGCTACATTCAACAAATGCACTATTAAGCGTCGGGCGGAGTTCGCCCAGCATTATTTTGGCAAAACATTTAACTATATTATGTCGTCGGATACTCCGACTCCAGTTTTGTCTAAAAAGTGCAAAGATAAGGACAGACACACGAGGTTCGCGGCCTCTACCGACACCACGCCAAAACCGACTACACGTGGTCCGGTTCTCAGCTAGGTGCCTACGCAGCCCCTGACTACCGACGACACTTCATTGGCGGTGTCTCCTGTGCCCGAGGTCGCAGGCTCCTCAGCCCACACCCCGACTACAGATACCGAAGCCACTCTTGGCGTTGAATCTCAAAATGTGGACAGGTCTGCCTCCTCTCAAGGTGTCTTCAGACCTTCCTCTTCTTTTTCCATCAAGGCTTTCGCTAAGTCTAAAGCAGCCATGCATTCTAAGAGACAAGCTGCACAGGGCCCATCTCCAGGCCCCATGCCTAAAAAACAGATGCTTAAAATGGCTGAGGATTTAATTACTCTTATTAGGGGTTCTCAACCCCCACCGGACAAAAGGCCCAGAGTGGAGGAAGAATCCCCCTCCTCTGATCAGGGCTCCATTATTTCAGAGCACTCTAATGATCAGGAACATTCTTACTCCCCTTTTGAAGACTCTGATACAGAGGAGTCCATTCCTTCTGTATCCCCCCCAGAGGATTACTCATTTGAGGAAACTTTGCTTACCTTAAGGGAACACTTCCACTGGGAAGGCCAAGATTATTCAGATTCCAAGAAAAGGCTTAGGGAATTTCTCTTGCTACCTCAGCACAGGCCTCTGGCTATACCTCCTGTCTTGGACATCCTAGATGATGTTTACTCGGAGGCCTGCCTTAACCCGGATTCCTTACCTCCAGCCCCAGTCAAGCCTGACAGGTACTACAGGGTTCCTGACTCACACCAATTTCTATACAAAAGCCATGCTGCTGACCCAGAAACGATCTCACAGGGACCCAAGGGAATTAAGGCCTCCACTGCTAAAAATCCATTACCTTCCGAGAGAGATTCCAGATCCTTAGAAAGGTGGGGAAAAAAGGTATATACCTCGGCTACCTTATCCATGAGGGCCTTAAACTGTCAGTTCCATATGCTAAAATATGCACCAAAAAACGCGGCAAGGACACTGCTATTCCTTAAAATCTTTATTGCACATAAACACAAGATGAGCGCTTTCGGGACTTCTCCCTTCATCAGATAAAATTACAGTAAAACAACCCCTTCTTTTAAACTGGTGTAAAAAGCTGAAAAAAGAAGTAGCTGAGCTTCAGAGTAAGCTGGGAAAAGACTATGTAGATAGAAGGAGCACAGAACGCTTGCATCAATTGTATGCCACTTTTGCTAATAATGATGAACGTTTGAAGAAGCAAAAACTGGGTAAAATACAGAGAGACTTTGAAGATTTTACCAAAGGTAATATCTTCGTTTGGCCCAGAACCAATGGAGTACAGTCGAAAAATATTCAGCCCAATGGTAATGTACGCAGATGGGAGAAAGCACGCCAACAGGTTAGTGTGAGACGGAATGCTAGTGTACTGTTGTAATGCATCAGCAAGAGGCAGAAGTATTTCACGCAGATCCACCAGAACCAAGTACAGTTAGCGAGCAGGTCCAGTTGACTTTGCCAGGGACATCGAAAGAATCTCTGCCAGATAGAGATGACAACAATTTGCGACCAGCAGAGTCTATTACCAACTCGGCCTCCATTACTCATTCCACGGAAGAATCAACAGTAACCTGTGCTACAGCAGCTATGCCGATGGATGACTTACTATCAGGAGAAAGCAATATGGGGGCACGACCGAAAACACAACGGGGGAAACAGCATTTTTTGGAGATGCTGCCAGCACCTATGAAGAAAAAAGGTGCATGGAAAAGGTCGTTAAGCGAGGACTGGAGTGTGGACACAAGGAGGAAAATGTTGGACTGACTAATAATGTGGACTTTGGTGTTGTTTTTAATTTATCTACATATGTTTTAAATAATGATGAGTTAGCAGTACTTAACAAAGGGCTTACCTTTGTGCCCAGCAATAGCAGTGTATATAATGAAATAGTAATGGATATCATGCTTTTCTGTCGCAATGTAGCTCTGAAAATGATGTATGGGGATAATGATAGAGGTAATTTGACCTTAAAGAAACCGAGTAGTTTTGTACCACCACTTACACCCACCCTGAATTTGTTCATTAGGGGATGTGAACAAGATTTGATAAGATACTTCAATGAAGGAGATACCAGCAGATTTTACAATCTTACTCAAACACAGAGGACAGCATTGCAGGGTTTATGTAATAATACAGATTTAACAATAAAACCGGCAGATAAGGGTGGGGCGGTTGTTGTGCTAGATACAACCTGGTATAATAGTAGATTGAGAGAACTACTCCAAGACGAAAACACATATACCCAGATTAATCCATTGGGTGTGAGACAAGCCATAGATAGGGTACATCATGCCCTGCAAAGGCTGAAGTTTGAGATGAGAATTACTGATGATACTTTTGACTTTCTTTGGTTAGAAAAAGCAGTCACGCCTGTCTTTAAGGCACTCCCTAAGATTCATAAGTCCCTGGTTAACCCACCCCTGAGACCCATAGTTTCAGGGAGGGGGTGGGTGACTGAGAATATCTCTATATGGTTGGAACATCAATTAAAATCCTATGTTGAAGGGATTGAGAATATTTTGTTGGACACAGGTGACTTCTTGATGAAGTTGGGTAGGGTAGATTATATGGATAAGAAGGGTAAGTTATTGATGGCCTCCCTAGATATAAACAACTTATTCACAGTCATTAACAATGAATATGGAGTGGATATGTTAAGTACCCTTTTGAACGACCTAGGAGTTACTGAGGTCAAGATTAGCCTAATAAAGGAACTTCTGCTATTGGTATTGGAGAACAATATTTTCATAGGAGCAGAGTCTATATATAGACAGGCACAGGGGATAGCCATGGGCACCCCTTGTGCCAACACATATGCTAATCTAGTCCTTACCCAATGGGAGAAAAAACACATATTGAGTAATGATGCATGGAAGGGATATATAAAGATGTATGTGCATTTTGTGGACGACGTCTTTATATTATGGAATGGAAATTTGAACATGTTACAGAAATTTGTGAGTTTTTTACATTCGACCACAACATTCTTTAGATTCACTTTAAAAGCCTCCTTTGATTCTATAGATTTTTTGGATGTAAACTTAGCACAGAGTGTAGATGGTTTCACATCAAAACTATTCAAGAAAGAATGTTGGAAGAACACGATACTGTCATATGATAGCATGCATCCACATTATACATATTTGAACATTGTACAGGGGCAGGCGAGTAGGATCTCCAGGTTATGTTTGGATAATGGTGATTATGACAAAGAACTAGCTACACTTAAGGGCTGTTTACAACAGAGGGGTTATCGGGAAGATAAAGTGGATAAGCTGATAAACACCAGCAAAGGCTTTAGGGAAAGCAAATATAAACCTTGGCTTAGACACACTCCAGCCCAGATAGACAAAAATAAAAGACCCACAGTTGTAAGGAGTCCCCAGTTAATGTTTACCTACTGTAGCAGCATAGGTGATATCTGTAATGTTGTACAGAATAACTGGAACATTCTGACTAGTGATGAAGGGCTGAGTGATATAGTAGGTTGTAGACCTAACTTCAGATATAGAAGAAACAAGAATCTGAAGGGTTTGTTATGCAAAGAAAGGCTAAGTAGTCAAAATACAGTGGCAACAATAATGACGGGCACACTCCCGTGTGGGAGGTGCAAAGCTTGTGGCCACATTAATAAGAAGACTAATTTTGAGCATCCTGTCACACATAGGCAATTTGTGTTAAAAGGGAGGGCTACCTGTCGAACGACGGATATAGTTTATCTAGCTGAGTGTAGCCATTGCCCTAGTTTTTATGTAGGGAAAACTGACCAGATGTTAAAGACAAGGATATTACAGCACCTATCTAGCATTAGGAATGGGGATGTGCATAATGCTTTGAGCAGACATATGATGGATAATGCAACACACAAATTCACTTTCAGGGCTATAGTAAACATAAGGCTTACCACTAGAGGGGGTGATGTGAAGCATTTGACAGAATTAGCAGAATCCAGATGGATCATTGAGCTTATGGCCAATCGTACACCAGGTTTAAATGATGTGATACCTGTTAAGCCCACCCTTCAAAAAAGGCGGGCTTTTTACTGAATCCTATTGGATATGCACTAGTTTAAAAGAAGGGGTTGTTTTATTGTAATTTTATCTGATGAAGGGAGAAGTCCCGAAAGCGCTCATCTTGTGTTTATGTGCAATAAAGATTTTAAGGAATAGCAGTGTCCTTGCTGCGTTTTTTGGTGCATATTTGATTTTGGAATCGTAGGCTGGACTTTGGTATAGTACTCAACTTTTTTGCTTTGTTTCCATATGCTAAAATACCAACAGTTTTTGTTATCACAATTGAAAAGTAAAATGTCACAACCTGAACAACCAGACTTGAAGGAGTTGCAGGATTTGATGCATAGTGCAGAACAAGTGGGTAAGCATACCTTACAATGTGGTTTTGATGCTCTAAAGGCCTCATGTAGAGCTGCTGTTACAGGATCAGTCATACGTAGACATGCCTGGCTCAAAGGAACAATCCTTGCTAGATCATGTCAAAGCAAAATTACTAGATGCCCCTCTACAAAAGGATGTATTATTTAATGCTAATGCTGAGGAGGTATTAAGGAAAATGGGGGAAAAGGCTAAATCAATGCAAACTGTGAAAGATTTTCTACAGGTACAACCCCCACGTTTCAGTAGAAATTGGCCTTCCAAAAATTGGTCCTTTCCAGCCACGGACAGACCCCAAAGAGGTAGATACAGGTGCCCGAGGGGCAGAGGACAATCCAAAGGATCGTTTAGAGGCAGACAATGGCAAGCTCCTACACAAAGAGGTGGTGAGGATAACTCGCAACCATTCAGAAAGCAAGCCCAATGACTTTCCCCTTTGCATGCCAAGCAAGACTCAAATGGCAGCACCCTTAGGAGGAAAACTGGCCTTATTTTCAAAAAATTGGCATATTGTCACAAAAGACAAGGGATCCTGGACATTATAAACAGAGGCTACAGATTCCATTTTCACACCCTTCCAAAAATGAGAGGCATGCCAAACCTACCACACAATCAAAGGGCAGAGGCACAAAGGCAAATTACAGATCTCATAGACATGAAAGCTGTTCAAGAGGTACCTACGCATGAACAAGGTCAAGGTTTTTATTCCAGACTATTCCTGGTACCAAGGAAGGGAAAAGATTGGAGACCTATTTTGGACCTTTCCATCCTAAACACATTTCTACTCGTACCAAAATTCATGATGCTCACTCTACAGCAGCTTCTTCCCATGCTGGGCAAGGAGTCTTGGCTGGTAACATTGGACCTCAAGGAGGCATACCTGCATGTCCCAATCAGCCATAATTGCAAAAGATACCTCAGATTTCTTGCAGGTTCAATCCATTATCAATTCTCTGCATTGCCCTTTGGCTTATCTACTGCGCCCGGAGTATTCACGAAATGCCTGGCATCAGTAATTGCCCTACTGCAGACTTCAAGGGATACAAATATACCCCTATTTGGACGACTGCCTGATCCAAGCGGACAGCAAGCACATTCTTCTGAAACATCTGGCTTATGTAATAATGTTGTTGAACTCTCTGGGATACACAGTCAACAAAAAGAAATCAAGACTAATACCCTCTCGGAAAATAATTTTCCTGGGTGCCAACTTGGACACAAACACCCAGATGGCCTACCTCACGCCAGAGCAGCAGGGGCAACTAACTCAATACTTCAGAGGACTAGCAAATTGCACCAGGCTGACTGCAAAGAAAATCCTGCAGGCTCTGGGATTCATGGCATCTTGCATCTTGCTAATCCCATGTGCAAAGCTGCATATGAGGAAACTTCAATGGTACCTGAAAAACCTATGGTCTCAACACAGCCACAGTTTGGAAACAATAATACCACTAATTCCATGTCTTCAAAAGGAATTCCTGTGGTGGACTCAAGCATGCTAAACAAACGCAGGTCTTCCATTCAGCAAGCCTCAAGCAAATCAAGTCATCACAACAGATGCCTCGGACTATGCCTGGGGGGGCGCACATGACAGATCGGTGCATTCAGGGCAAATGGTCCCAAAAAGAAAAGCACCTTCACATCAATCAAAAGGAAATGCTAGCAGTAATAAATGCTATTATAGCTTTCAAAGACCTTCTGCAACCAGGTCAACTATTGATAAGAACGGACAACACCACAGTTATGTGGTACATAAACAAACAGGGAGGAACACATTCATACCCCCTATGCAGACTGGCCATGTCACTTTGGAACATGGCGATGGACTTACAAATCGAACTACAAGCACAGTACTTGCCAGGCAAGGAAAACACGCTGGCAGACAACCTAAGCAGAAATATGACAGATCCACACGAATGGAAGTTGCATCCAAAAGTTTTTACAGAGATAATCCAAGCATGGGGAAGGCCAGACATAGATCTCTTTGCCTCCCACAAAAATCACCAATTGACAAAATTCTGCTCAAGGATTTTCCATCCAAAGGCCTGGAGAGTGGACGCTCTCTCTTTCAGTTGGACATCAATGACAGTTTATGCCTTCCCACCTCTTCCTCTGCTGCCCAAAGTTCTATTGAAAACCAGAGCAGACAGACCAAAGATGATTCTCATTGCTCCAGACTGGCCAAGACAACACTGGTACCCACTCCTGAGGAGCCTGACACATTCCCCACCATGGACCCTGCCACTAATGCCTCTTCTTCTGACTCCGCACAGCTTCAAAACTCTTCACAGTCAGCTAAAAACACTCAATCTAGCCGCATGGAAGATTCCTTAGCATCACAGCAGACCCTACTCTCCAAGGAGGTGCAGGATGTCATTTTGGAGGCCAGAAGGCCGTCAACTAGAAAAGCTTACTCCGCAAAATGGAAACCGTTTTGTGTCTGGAATGAGAAAAAGGGCCAGGATCCTGGAAAACTGAATTTACCTCAAATACTACAGTATCTAGCTGAGCTGCTAAGCAGTGGACTTTCATTCTCCTCTATCAAAATCCATGCCTCAGCCATTTCTGCAGAATACAACACTGATCCACCCTTATTCTCTCACCCTCTCTTAAGACAGTTCCTCAGAGGGGCTAAGAATCTAAAACCCCCAAAGAAACAACCAATACCTGCTTGGGATCTCAATTTCATTCTGGAAAAACTGACCTTGCCTCCCTTTGAGCCAGCTGCCTCATCAGATTTGCAATATTTGTCCTGGAAAACAGCTTTCCTTCTGGCTATTACCTCAGCTCGTAGAGTTTCAGAACTACAAGCTCTCATGGCTGTGCAGCCTTTTATCATCTTCCATCAGGACAGAGTCTCCTTACGAACCAATCCGTCCTTTATGCCAAAAGTGGTGTCCAGGGTAGCTTTGAATCAGGCCATACGCTTGCCTACCTTTTATCCTAATCCTCAAAACAAAGGGGAGAGATTACTACATTCCTTGGGCATCCACAGACAACTGCGTTATTATTTGGACAGAACAAAGCCTTTCAGAAAATCAGGACAGCTCTTTGTGTCCTATGCTATAGGAGCTCAAGGAAAGCCAATTTCCAAACAGACAATCTCAAAATGGATAGCCCACTGCATACGTTTTTGCTATTCTTTTCATGGCAAAACTTGTACCTACAGGCATCAGATCCCACTCCACAAGGGCCACAGCTGCCTCTGCAGCTTTCCTCAGAGGAGTTCCTACCAAAGATATTTTGGAAGCAGCCACTTGGAGTTCTGTGCATACCTTCTCCAAGCACTACCACCTACCATTATACTCCAAAACTAGAGCAGGCTTTGCCACTGCAGTCTTGCAAGGCATCCTGGCTCCTCCTGGTTCCACCTAGTGCCTACCACCCTTTTCTTAGCTTTGGGATTCTACCCATCTGTTATGACTGCAGCTGTATGCACGATGAGCATAGTACAGTTTTGTACCTACCATAAATGTAGATGTTCGTACAGCTGCAGTCCAGGTTTCCCTCCCTCCTTCCCCTCTTGGGACAGGCCTATTGGCTAACACCTCCTCATACAACCTGATTGGGGTATACTTTTATGGTGTATTTGCTTGCAACTATTGTATTTTGATTATATTGCATTGCTTTATTACACAAATTTATGTATTGCCTTCCTTCTGGGGGCACCTGACATCTGGGGCAAGAAAAACTGAAGAAAATGGCGTCGGCTGGTTCTTTTATACCCCTGTCGCACTGACGTCAGGGAAGAGGCGACGACAACTGACGCCGGACCTAGACTTTGGAATTCGGCCGACCGAGGACCCGCCTGACGGCAGGAGAACCCATCTGTTATGACTGCAGCTGTATTAGCACTCGAACATCTACATTTATGGTGGGTACAAAACTGTACTTTTTCTCCTCAGATTTCTCATTCAGACCCAGAGGAGAGCTCAATTTCTGATTTTTCTTGTGTGGGAGAGGGGGGTTCTCTTTCTCTGAAAGTATTGCTAGAAACTGTCAATGTTTTCATGGGGAAAGCACTGAAGTTTCTGTCTTCAAGTTGTTATGGAAGAATTTCCAGAATCTGCACCCATTCCTCCATTTGTGATACTTTAGAGAATGTGTGTCACTGCCTGCGTTTCTCCTGATAGTCAGCCGGCTGCCTTTAAAAAGGCAGATAGGATGTATAAAGTTACTCAGTCTTTTAAGTTTTTGTACACTATTCCTAAACCTAACCCAGAAGCTATAGCTTTAGTTCATCCTACTGCTGTTAAACACTTAATTCCAATCCTACTCTTTCTGATGGGAGCAAAATTCAAATCTTACTCTTTCTGATAAGATGGGAGCATTATTGATATATATGGGAGGAAAAAGTATGTACTTTTGCAGCTTTGATGTTTAGAATTTTGAATTGTCAGGCCCATATGTCATTTTGTTCTGATCAATTGTGAAAGAGTGACCCATATTTTGTCCGCAGTTTCTTGGAAGGAAAATTCAGCTGTAAATTTACTATGTGTGTATCTGCGACTGTGTGTGTGTGTATCTGCGACTGTGTGTGTGTGTCTGCAAGTGTGTGTGTGTGTGTGTGTGTGTGTGTGTGTGTGTGTGTGTGTGTCTGCAAGTGTGTGTGTGTGTGTGTGTGTGTCTGCAAGTGTGTGTGTGTGTGTGTGTGTGTCTGCGAGTGTGTGTGTGTGTGTCTGCGAGTGTGTGTGTGTGTCTGCGAGTGTGTGTGTGTGTGTCTGCGAGTGTGTGTGTGTGTGTCTGCGAGTGTGTGTGTGTGTCTGCGAGTGTGTGTGTGTGTCTGCGAGTGTGTGTGTGTGTGTGTGTGTGTGTGTGTGTGTGTCTGCGAGTGTGTGTGTGTGTCTGCGAGTGTGTGTGTGTGTCTGCGAGTGTGTGTGTGTGTGTCTGCGAGTGTGTGTGTGTGTGTGTGTGTGTGTGTGTGTGTGTGTGTGTGTGTGTGTGTGTGTGTGTGTGTGTGTGTGTGTGTCTGGCCGTGCATCACTGTGTGTGTGTGTGTCTGGCCGTGCATCACTGTGTGTGTGTGTGTGTCTACCCGTGCGACTGTGTGTAGGTTTATAGGTTGGTACTTGGCTATCAGCTCTAGGGCCTATACAAGCCTAGCCATAACAATTCCCTGGCTATTACTTCCCTGGTCCCCTGTCTAACAGGGCGATTGACATGATCCCTGGGGTGAATTTCCTATCTCCCATCCAATCGTCAAGGTTCTTTTTGAAGAGGGCCAAAGAGGCGCTCAGCTTGACATGTATGGGCAGTCTCTTCCAGAGTATGGGGAGTTTCTGGGTCAGTAACCTATCCCTCCAGCATGTTTTGTTCATTGTGATGACCAGGTTTAGATCCCTGGAGCATGTGGCTCTGAGGCATTGGGAATTCTTTAAGTGTAGCATGTCCAACAGCTCTGGGTTTGACATGGCCTTGTATGTTAAGCAGAGATGACCTCTGAGCAGGCGATGTGCGACAGAGTATAGCTGGAGTTTTTTTAGATGGTCAGCATAGGGCATGTACTTTAGGCTTGTGATTCTTTTAGTGAGGTATTTCTGTGGTCTTTCCAGTTGTTGCAAATGTCTTGTGAGGTACATACCAAATGGGTCGTTGTACTCTAATGGGTTTAATGAGAAATGAGTACAGTGGGACAATGACCTCCTTTTTGTTGGATGAAAAGCCTTTAATGATGAGGTGTGCCACACACAAGGATTTCCTGACTGTTGTGGCAGTGTGGTTATCGAAGGTGAGACCACTGTCAACTTGTGTCCCCAAGTCCCCTTATCGCACTTTCAGTGTTTAGTGTACAGCCACTTATGTGGTAATTCATGAGTGCATGGTTTTTCCCAAAGGGGATAACTATACATTTCTTGGCATTGAGCTTGAGTCCATGCTCTGGCAACCAAGCATCTGTTTCTGTAAGGCCCTTTTGTAGAATATCTGCATCATTTGTGGACTCATTAATGGCTCCCAGTTTATAGTCATCTGGGAATTTTGTTAGCCAGAGTCCCTTAATGCTGGCCTGTACTTCAGAGAAGTAGATGCCCAAACAAGAGCGGTCCCAGGACTGAACCCTGAGGTACTCCACTTGTCTGGATTTTGAGTCTGCTACTTTTACAGTGTGTATTCTGTCAGTAAGCCAGTTGGCAACCCATCAAGTGACGTAAGTAATTAATGCCCAGCCTAGTAAGTTTATCTATGATTCCAGAGTGGGGGATGGTGTCATAGGCCTTGGCGAGGTCCATATAGGCTGTGTGGACCACCTTGCCCTCATCCACGGCCCTGGATACTGATTGACTTTTCAATCAGGTTGAGGAGACAAGATCGGCCCTTTACATGGTGGGGTCCAGTGTTTGAAGGTTGCCAATGTCTTTGTTTATAAGTTCCATGATAATGCGTTCCATGGCTTTGCAGAGGTGAGGTGCCAGGTCATTTTATAGTTCATGTAGTACACAGCCCAGGATGTAGACTGGTCCCATGGATGCTGTATTCTTAGCTTTGGAGAGTGCGTTTTTACCTGTGAGTGAGTATTTGTGTGCGACTGTGTGTCTATGTGTGCGACTGTGTGTCTATGTGTGCGACTGTGTGTCTATGTGTGCGACTGTGTGTGTATGCGTGCGACTGTGTGTGTGTGTCTATGCGTGCGACTGTGTGTGTGTGCGCGCGCGCGTGTGTACGTACGGCTGTGTGTGTGCACGTGCAGCTGTGTGTGTGTGTGTGTGTTTGTGTGTGCGCAGCTGTGTGCACGTTCACAACTCTTGATACTACTTCCAGGGCTGGCCACTGGTACTGTTTTCATGTGGTTTGAATGGCTTCAATGTCAGAACCTCACAGATGATAAAAATGAGATTTTAAAATCTCCTTTGGATAGAGCTTTATTACCCCCCCCCCCCCCCGCAGATGTGATCAAATGGTCTCATGAAAGAGGAAAGCTGATAATGGGAATCTGAGTTTTCAGCCCTCCTTTTCCAAGTTTTCTAAGGGATTCTCTAATACCTAGTCCAGTTTTGGCAAAAAGCAAAATTAACCATCTCAAAATACAAGTAAACAGGTGTTTATGAAGAAATGACAAGGGGATTCTAAACCCTCGAACCACACAAAACCAAGGACACTCCAAGTCTGATTGTTCCACCCTAGCCCGTTTTTTTTTTTTCTTCCAGAAAGTCTGAATTCCCATTTTTCTCTTTTGCAGCAGATAGTTTCAGACCAGTTGGTTCTGAAGATTATTCATCAAGGTTACAGATGGCAGTGGTAGGAAATTATTCCTTTCCAGTGCGTCATTCCTCATCCTACAGACCAGATTTTTGTTTCTATGGGTATTTCATCATATGCTGTCCCAAGGAGTGACAGTTCCTCCTCCCCAAGGTTTTTATTCAAGGATGTTCACAGTGCCAGAGAAAGAAAATGGTTGGAAACTTAGTTCTGGACCTTTCTTTCCTAAATCTGTTTGTAATGGCTCCCAAACTCAAAATTTCACGTCACAACTTTTTATCTCCTCTTTCAAGTTTCCTGGTAACAGTAGACTTAAAAGATGCTTATCACATCCCCGTGTATCCAAACTTCAAATGTTTAAGGTTTTCTGTTTCTGGGTCACAGTTTGAGCTCTCTCCCTTACTCTGTGGAGGATTCATTGCACCAGTAGTGTTCATGAAGTCTTTAGCTCCATTTATAGTTGATTGCAGGCTATGTAACACCATATTTCCATATTTAGACATGCTTATTTTTGCAGTCTTTTTCAAAGTGTCTGGAATGTATGTCATGGGTGAGAGGTCTCTTACACAAGTTTTGATTGTAAGAGAACATTCAAAAGTCTTGACTCCTTCATATGGGATTATGTTCCTGGTATGGCAACTGGGCACCATGGCGCATAGTTTTTCTTTCACAGGAAAAAATAGAATTGTATCTATTAGTAAGGGTTTCCACTTTAACTTTGGTCATTGCAAGGGAATATCTCAAGATTTTGGTCTTCATAGTTTTTGTGATTCTCACGATAACCTTGGCAAGACTCCAAATGAAAAAGATACATTGGTGTCTGGAGTCTGTCTGGTCTCAGCACCAACAGCCTTTGTCTTTTCAAATCCCAGTGCTGATGGTTGTCAGGAGAGAAGTCATTTGGTGGGTACAACAGATGTCTTTAAATCCAGATCTCCCTTTTCCCCTTTCTGTTCCAGAACAGTCACCGCAGACACATTGGACTTTGTTTGGGGAGCAGTTTCAGGAGGGATAAAAAAAACAAGGTGTGTGGGACTTCAAGGACAGGCACAAGCACATATAGTGTTACTTGTCCTGAAGAAGTCACTCGGCTCTCTGAATTTTTTTTGGTCCCTGGAACCTCTTCAGGTTGTCACATTCATGTGGTACATCAACAAGCAAGGGGGAACCAGGTAATTTCACCTTTGCAAAGTAGGTGTTAGCTTGGCATGCAAAAAAATAAGCAAGTCATCTGGGGAATAGGATGCTTATTCAAGGTAATATTTTGCCGATGATAACAGGAGGATTTGATAACAGCCAATACATGTTTCTTAAGATAGGCTTAGCAGTCTTCACACCTAGATTATGCATCTTGGACAGGAAGTCCAGTTTGTAGATGTCAGGCAACAGAACTTGTGCAGAGGAATAATGTATGGCATGAATGGCCATATTAATTATCAGATTGTTATTGGGTTTTAGACAGATATCAGGTTTCCAGTTGTGGATACATTCCAAGTCTGTGGCAGGTATTTTAAACCTGTCATAGAATCCTGAAGAAAAGAGAGAAAGCTGCCCATCATCAGCATAAGAGAGAAAATTTAGACGTGTTCTTTGAATAACATACATCTTAGACATACATACATTGAACAGCAAAGGACCCAGAATAGAACCCTATATGTACTTCACATATCGGGGAAAAGGATGAAGAGGAGTTAAGTCTGGATACAACCTGTTGAGCATAACCAGCGAGATAAGAGACAAACCATTGTCATGTGATATCAAGAATATCTTGGTAATCTGTCAGAAGGTAACGTGGGCCATGATGTGTTGCTTATCAAATTCTAGAAAAAGATATGAAAGGACAAAGATGAAACTGTAATGCTGCTCTCATTAAATATTCCAACTAAGGCTGTCTAAGTAAATAGTCAAAAAAGAATGGAATGAGTCATAGATTTTATTACCTCTCAAAAAGGTGTCCATTTCCACTTAGACAACCTTCTCCAGTAATCTTGCCAACAAAAGGAAGGATCAAGATAGGTGTGTAGATAGCCAGTTTTTCATCATGCAACACTGCCTTTGTGGGAATGAGAAAGCCTCCTTTAAACTGGAGGGATACTCGATTCTCAAAAGACAAGGCTATCTAGTATAGTACAGATCCAGTACAGCCAATGCATCCAAGCAAGGAGATACAAGGTTCATCAGGTATAAAGTCCAGAAGTGATAGAGTATTGTGGAGACCAAGATGATAAACTTTTCATAATAGAACATAAACTCAAACCAGGAACAATGCATTGTCAAATTCTCTACCCCAGAGATATCCTAAGAATAAAAACAAGGATTTATTTCTAGTTACCCTGGCCTGTTGGATGACAGATTTGCAACAGATGAACATTACTTTAACAGGCAAGTATGGCACTCTCTACTCCCTGTTCTTTTATCACTGTTAAGTATCATAATATGGTTCACGTGAAATAAGGTGAATAGGATATATACAACTTGAGAGTAACGGAGAAACTGTCAAGACATTTCTGTATTTCTCAACAACCTTATCAGTGTCCAGTGCACTGAACTCCTGCTTATAATGTTGGGTGGCAGAGACCAGTAAATACTGTGTTAAAAAAATTCAAGTTCTTACCTACCATCTGACCAGGGTCTAGGGCTGCCATTCTGGGAAGATTAATTGAGAAGTGAATGAGGCAGGCTATGATCTGACCATTTAGTTGACACCACCACCACCAGAATGATACAGATTAAGTGAAATAGCTTAATCATGTATTAAAGGGAGAGAGATCCTTTTCTCAAGACTTTAGGAAGTTTGGTACTGCATGGGACAGCTAGAGTTATCCTTAGAATTTCAGACTAATGTGTATGATGAGCACTGTCTTCTCAGACCCCCCTCCCCCTCCAAACTCCCTCTATCTCCAGAAAGACAACCATCTCTGAAATTTAATTTCAAGAGAGATTGGTTAAAATGGAATAAGGAGGTTGTTTCTTCACCTGCATTTGTTTTTCATGAGGTTTAGAGACCAGCAGCCCCAACCAGTGGCAAGTGCTTTGCTTTTAAAAGCATCTTTAACCAAAATTTCCAAAACAGGAGGATACCCAAGCCTCTTTGAGAGCAGAGAGTATGTACATGACCTGGAAGTGCAGGCTTGATCTTTTATTGAAATCAGAAAACTGATTTTGTGGTGATCCTCGCTTAATACTACATGTTGATCCAGAGGACCATTTGTAGCTTAGCCACAATATCCAAAATCATAGGTTCCCATTGACATGACTAGTTATTGATATTTCCACTGACAGAATCCAGAAAGATACATTGGCAGCAGCTGTTTTGCTGCAGACTAGGAAGTTAGAATGATAAATGGATTTGGAAAGTGGTTGCTTAGCTCTTCTGTGTTATAAAATAAAGCTTTTGACTAAATTACTCCTTTTTAAGAAATTCATTTAAATGACCAATATGACTTAATAGCATGAAACAGTTTTGCAAGAGATGAGAGGACTTGCATCCGTTTTCAGAATGTGACCCATGACTATATTAAACAGGTTGCTCCACACAACATCCAGTAGCTGGGTAATCTTTTCTTCTGTAGCTATGACTCTGCAAAAGACCTTAGGCATGGCAATAATTATAAACAGACGTGTGTTGAATTTGCGTTCCCATCAGATGGTTGAGGGATAGCTCTTACAACACAATAATCGAGGAGACATTTTGGTAATGCCCTAGAGTGCAAGATCGTTTTGAGAGAATTAAGTAAACTAGGAAGACAAACTGTTTTGAAGCATTTTTCAGTTGACTCCAAGTATTCCATCTAACTTCTAAACATTTTTTAAGGAAGTGCCAGGATTTCAAGAGGAAAACCAAACAAGCTACATTACAGGACCATGAAAGACCAGTTCTAGCAACAAGTGTAGCAGAATTGAGATTCTCACGTGGCTGTCTTCACCCTACCCTCCTCTATTTCTACTGTACCCTCTTGTCCCCTTTACATTTTCGAACATTGTATGTATGCAGCAGTTTGGTTAAATGGTGACAAAACAAATGTGCTCTGCAGGCAGTATGTTGGGGCTGTGCTGAGAATCCCTAGGCAAACCAGTCTTTTGTCAGGTTCTGTTTACTTGGCTCATGCTGTGAATTATGCCTGTGTCAGGAGTTGTTGGTGAAACAAGCAATTGGACAAATCCCTTCCTTTGAATCAGAGGAAGGTTTTCACACACACTCCTTCATAATACTGAAGAAAGCAAGCAAGTGGAGATCACTTTAGATCTTATCCTCTTGAATCTGTCTTTGTTGGTAAAGAAGTGCATTGTGTGAACCATACAGACTCCATTGCATTCCTATATGTGTTGGAACAGCCATAGTAAGAGCCTTCTGGTAGGTGTCAATGAAGAACCTGATTCAGAACCTCCCCTTGCTTCTCAGCCAGTTGAAACAATTATAGTAGAAAACTTAGATTTTAAATGAGGTACACATTTTATAGTGTCCAAATTGTATAACATGTTTGGACACTTTTATATTAAGACTGTACCTCATTATGAAAGTGTTAATTGTAGCTGCTCTAATTTTCAAGTCTTTTATCTATGTTATTTCCCCACAATATGTAAGAGGTCAGAAGGGAGACTTTGCATCAAGAAAAAGTTAATGGCAGCATGTTAAGTTGTCTATCTCGCCTTCATTCTTGCTGGATGGGTTCGGAGCCGACCTCGGCTCCGACTCGGCCACTCTAAAGCTCGAGAGTTGGTTCCACCGGCTCGAGGCTCCCCTTATATCCCACAATGCTAGGCGAGAGTTACCTCAGATCTCGTTTGCCGCTACAGCTTCGAGGTTGGTTTTCTACCGGTTCCTGGTAAGTTTTAGCTTTTTCTATAAAAAGTTACTCTTGTTTCCCCTTTTTTTTAGTTTAATTATTCCTAAATTAGTGTAGTTCATTAAACTCTATCCCCGAACCTATTTTCTTCCCGTTTCTTGTCAAAAGAACTTTTAGTTCTTCCCTTGGGCCTTAGGCCTTCCCTTCCCTAGGGAGTGTTTGTGTAGTGTACTACTGCTTATTGTACTTATTTTTAGTATATTTTTACTATAATTGTGTTTTTTGACAGGGTATAACTGGTGTGTTTGAGTGTGTGTTTGTGTTCACCAGTTAGGCTATGTCTAAAGAAGCAAAGGTCTCCGGATTCAAGAAGTGTGATGCGTGCTGTCAGAAAATGTCTCTGACAGACGCTCACACTTCTTGTGTCTATTGTCTGGGGCCTTTGCACCTGCAGGACTCCTGTGCTGTCTGCCATGGATTCAGCCCCAGGGTCCTGCAGGAAAGAAAAAACAAGCTTATTTTGAGAGGCTTGTTGAAGCCTGAGGATTCCCTGTCTGTCTCAACAGGGAAGCCCTCCAAGGCATCGAGGTCTTCGGCTCCGGCTTCTGAGCCGAGACCTCAGGTTGTTCAACCTTTGCCTTTATCGGCTCCGGCTGGAGCCGATAAGACTCAGTCCACAGTTTCTGTGGCTCCCTCGCCCCGGGCCGGACCCGAGGTTATCGAGGTACCCGTGTCGGCTCCGACAAGATCTTCGGAGCCGACAACCAGAAAGAGGTCTAGGTCACCTTCTCTTGGCTCCGTTCATTCGGCTCCAGGTTCTCCCCTGCTGTCTGAACGGAGCCAAAGGTCTCATTCCTCTAGGTCATCGAGGTTGTCCGATCATGACCTTCAGAGGGTAGTGAGTCGACTACTCAAGTCTGAGGCACTGGCCCAGATGCTTCAGAGCCCGACTCATCAGTCGGTGCCTGTCCCGTCCATCAACTCCTTCCTCCTTCGACTCTTTTGAGCTCGGAGCCGGGTCGTCGGAACCGAGACTGTGGTCACCTCGAGCCGAGACAATTGTCTTCGCTCCGTCCGGCTCCGTTTTCTTCCATGGAGGAATCTCGGCGCCGGACTTCCTCGTCGGCTCCGAGGGGTGAGTGGCATCGGACCCTTGTCCGACCCCTCTCCCTCTCGGTGCTTGGCGCTGGTGAGTTCGGCTCCGACATCGGCCTCGGAGCCATCACTGTCGGTGCCGAGGGGTCTTTAGCTCCTCGGAGCGGGACCTCTGGCTCTGCCTGACAGGGGTGCTTTCGAGGTCATGCGGAGTGTGTTAGAGCCTGGCTCTACTCCACAGTCGGCTCCGTCAGCCCCTCCCTCTATGCTGCCTCAGGGTAAGTCGACTCACTCCCTCATCCCGGACCGCAGAGAGCCAACTCCTCAGGAGCCCCTGTGGGATTTCATCCTCTTCCGAGGCCTCTCCTGATTTGGCAGAAGAGCCCTCGGAAGAGGAAGTGCAAGAGGAAGCACATTGACCCAATTGAGTCTATCACCTCCGACACAGATCTGAATGATTCTGAGGGTTCCCCGTTCCCCTTCTGAAGATGTCTCTTTGCAGACATTCTGGAGATCCTTAAACAGAGGGAAATTGGCCAGCCCTCAACCCTTCGGAGGACTAATCTGTGTATCTTGAGGCGTTTGGCTCTCGTCCTTCCACCTCCTGGGTGTCCCCCTTGACCCCCTCATGCAGGTGGTTGCTAAAAGGCATGGACGGCTCCTGATTCAGTGGACCCCACTCCCAGGAGACCCTCCAAATTCATCACAGCTCCAGCAGACAAGGAATTTTATCAAAAGGAGTCTCTGTGGATGCTATGGTGGTAGCTGCCGCCACAAAGAAGGAACTGGCTGATCCTTCAGTGCCTGTCCATCCACCTAACAAGGAATCTAGGTCCATGGATAGGTACGGCAAGCGGATGTTCTCCTCAGCGACATTTACTATGCGTTCGCTGAATTACCTGTGCCATTTCACTCGTCTTCAAAGGGACTTGATCAAAGAAGCGAGTGAAATGCTTAGGACCCTACAGCTGCGGGTTCCAAGAAAAATGAACACGCAGCTGGCTATCCTAATTCTATTTCCAACTCCTCCATGCGACTCCTCTCTTATGCGGCCGATGGAGCGAGCAGAGCCGCAGGAACAGGGGTAGCCTTACGTAGGCACGCCTGGATGCGGCTATGCAATTTTGCGGAACCTTTCAAGACGTCTTTCACAAACTCCCCTTTTGATGGATCATCCCTTTTTGGTCCACAAGTGAAAGAAACCCTGACTAGGTGCGAGACAGATGGCAAGACCCTTTCTGCCGTCGGAGTCCGTTTTTCCACTCCTTCTAGGCCTTACCCCAAAGGCCAGAAGGGGGGAAAGATGTGGTTCCGTAAACAATCTCAAGGGACTTCGCCTGACGACAGAGTCGGTTCCCGCCAGAGGCAGAGGGGGAACAACAATGGTAGACGTCGCCCTAGAGGCAGAGGGGGTCCGCAGAACCAGGGCAATCGAGAAACGTCTTCCGATAAGCCCTTTCAACATCCCTGAGGTGTTGCCCGACTGCCCATCTTCGGAGGCAGTCAGGGGAAGATTGTCACTGTACCCAGAAGCCTGGCTATCCTTGACACAAGACAAATGGGTACAGTCCATCATTTCGAAGGCTATTCTATTCCCTTTCTTCGCTTTCCAAGTCAATCAAAAATCCCTTCCAGAAGTTCCACCCGCTCAAAGGGATATAGCAGCTTTGGAAATTTCAAAACTGCTTGCAAAAAGAGCTATTCAGCCAGTGCCAGCAGACCAACTAGGATCCGGAATCTACTCAAGGTTCTTTTAGTTCCAAAGAAAACAGGGGACTGGAGACCAATTTTGGATCTCAGTATCTTGAACAGATCGGTCAAGAAAACAAGATTTCGGATGGTCACGCTGCAATCCATTCTTCCCCTATTGGGAAAAGGAAACTGGATGTGCTCTATAGACCTTCAGGACGCGTACTATCACATAAAAATGAACAGGCGCTCCAGAAGATTCCTCCGCTTCAGGCTGGGAACCAGTCATTTTCAATTCAGGGCCCTGCCCTTTGGTCTCACCACTGCCCCGGTGTTTACCAAATGCATGGCAGTGGTAGCTTCTCACCTGAGACGACAAGGATTCCAGGTGTTTCCATATTTGGACGACTGGCTCCTCACAGCTCCCACCAAGCATCTCCTCTTGATGGCCAGAGATTACACTTTTCAAGGCCTGTCAAAACTGGGTATCTCAATAAATTGCGAAAAGTCTGTTTTGTCGCCTTGTCGTACTATTACCTACATAGGCGCAAATTTAGATACTGTAAACATGTCTGCAACACTAATGAACCAAAGGATATCAGACATTCAAAAATTGGTGTCTCTTCTTCTCAACAACAACAGAGCCAAGGCCAGGTTAGTTCTAAAGGTGTTGGGAATCATGGCAGCGCCATACCTCTCCTCCCATTGGCCAGATACCACATGCGGATCCTTCAGTGGATGCTTTTTCTCAATGGTCATACCAGGAACTTCCAATGTCTCACACCATTATGATCACGCAAGCGTGCAAAAGCATCTCATGTGGTGGATGTCTTCCCCCCAGCTCCTGTTGGGGAGACCATTTGTTCCACCTCCTCCGGTTGCTACTCTGACAACGGATGCCTCCCTGATCGGGTGGGGGCATTATCAGGGCAGGACAGTCCAGGGCACATGGCAACCAAACGAATGCCACTTGCACATAAATGTTCTGGAGATGAGAGCAGTGCTTTTAGCGTTGCAAGCCCTTCAAGACTCTCTTCCCTTGGGAACGATTGCAATCCAGACAGACAATATGTCTGTAGTGTGGTACATCAACAAACAAGGCGGAACCAGATCATACCCCTGTGTCGAGAAGCACTCAGACTGTGGCAATGGGCGATTTCTTCTCAGCGTTTTCTGATAGCAACGCACATCCCCGGAAGTCCAATCACATTGCGGACAAGTTGAGCAGAGCTATCCTCATGCCTCACGAGTGGTCTCTGAAAGACTCTGTAGTGAGAGAAATATTTCTCAAGTGGGGTCAGCCTTGCTGCGATCTTTTTGCTACTCCCCAAAACAGCAAGTGCAGAGAGTACTTCACTCTATTCCCTTTACCAGGCCAACCCAGCAGGGACGCGCTAGTCCAAGTTTGGCCCCGGGGACTTCTGTATGCATTTCCTCCTTTCCCACTGATCTCTCAAGTAATACAGAAAGCTATCGCTCAGAAGGCCTCATTGATTCTCATTGCTCCTTACTGGCCTCGACAAGTGTGGTTCCCCTTTCTACATCGATTTCTTTGGAGCGACCGTGGAATCTGGACCTAGTTCCAGATCTTTTGATCCATCACTCGGGTCAGTTTCATCGCCCTCCCTCTCTGAACCTCACTGCTTGGTTCCTCCACTTCCAACCGTAGCCAGGCTTCCTCAATTATCTCACTCTGTTAGAGATATTTTGATAGCTTCCCATAAATCTTCCACTCGAAAGATTTATTTGAGTAAGTGGAAGCGCTTCTCATATTGGGCTCAAGAAAGGACATAGATCCTTTCACCGCTTCCATCCAACTAGTCCTTGATTTTCTAGCTGAACTCTTCCATGCAGGTTCATCTCCATCTACTCTTAAGGTTCAATTGGCAGCTATTTCTAATTTTCATGTGGGTATTTCTGAATCTGCCCTAATGTCCCACAAACTCTGCAAAGCTTTTTTGAAAGGAGTTTTTCTTCTCAGACCTCCTGTAAGAAATCCTCCTTCTCCTTGGGACCTAAATTTAGTTCTTGCTTCTTTGATTCTTTCCCCTTTCGAACCTGCAGCTTCATGTTCCTTAAAGTTATTATCATGGAAAACTCTCTTTCTGGTGGCTATCACATCAGCTAGAAGAATTTCAGAACTTCAAGCACTCAGTTGTCGTTCTCCTTACCTTGTGTTTCATAAGGACAGAGTTTCCTTACGAACTAACCCGTCCTTTTTGCCTAAGGTGGTTTCAACATCAAATCTAAACCAATGCATTGACCTCCCTGTCTTTTTCCTGGAGTATTCAAATAGGTCTGAACAAAAATTACACTACCTGGATGTTCATCGTCAATTAAGGTACTACTTGGACAGGACGAAACTATTCAGAAAATCTGATCAGCTGTTTGTCTCCTATGCGGAAAGCAGAAGGGGACTTCCAGTTTCAAAGGTATCTTTATCCAGATGGCTAACATCTCTGATTACCCTTGTTTATGAGATTAGACACCAAAAACTGCCTAATAAACCTAAAGCCCATTCCACCAGAGCTTTGGCTACTTCTCTAGCCTTCCAAGACAGACTGCCTATTGACACCATTTGTGCAGCGGCTACTTGGGCTACTCCTCACACTTTTATTTCCCATTATAAGTTGGATTTAGCTTCTAGGCATAGAGCTAATTTTGGTTCCACTGTTCTCAGGAGTCTGTTCCGTTAGGCCACCCGGGACAAGGTGCTAGGGACGCGGTCCCATCCAGCAAGAATGAAGGCGAGATAGACAACTTAACATATAGAAGTTATGTTCTTACCATAACGTTCCATGTTAGTTGTCTTCTTCGCCTTCTTCTTCAGGCCCCACCCTCCTTCCCCCTGGCCTGGACAGACCTAGAGGAGTTGTGATCGTGACCTCTCTTTCTACCACCTCTTTCTTAGCTATATGCTATTATGCATATTTCTTGTTTCAGGATGTAGGTCACCCTTCTTCTCCCTGTTGTTAGAGGTGGACTCTGTTATAGTTATTCTGTTTTATCCTGTTACTATCATAAGCTGGGGTTAGCTTACAAACGAGATCTGAGGTAACTCTCGCCTAGCATTGTGGGATATAAGGGGAGCCTCGAGCCGGTGGAACCAACTCTCGAGCTTTAGAGTGGCCGAGTCGGAGCCGAGGTCGGCTCCGAACCCATCCAGCAAGAAGAAGGCGAGAAGAAGACAACTAACATGGAACGTTATGGTAAGAACATAACTTCTATTTCTGTAGCTTTAAAGGCTTTCAAACTTGTTTTCCTAGGACAAAGATGGCTGTGATATCTTCATTTTTTTTAAAAGGTAAGGGTAATTTTGAATGTATTGGTGTGTGTTTGAGAGCATTGGTAGGGTAAAGAAGACTATCTAAAAGCCCCTGTTCAATGAAGTTTAAGTGGTTAATAAGGAGAAAGATTGGCAATAGGCAGTAGAAGGAACATTTGAGTTTCTTAAAATCCTGTTGTGTGAGAATAGAACAAGTAATCACTAATGCAGTTAGAATATTGTGAAAGATGGGACTGCTTAGAAATGTTGAAGGGTTCAGATGAGTGGTTTGGTTGACAATCTGAGTGAGGTTGTGATAGGTCGTATTTTGTAACTTAAATTTTAACTGAAGCAGTCTTAAAGCTAAAGTGCCTGATTAAAATAAAGTTGGTATGTGACGAATGAGATGTTGAATCAAGTAATGAGGTGAATTTTGGTAGAGCAGATGGAGGTAGTTAAAGGACTTATTACAGTTAAGATTTAGGTTTCCGATGAGTACCAAATTAAAATGAAGGTGTTTAAGAATCTAGTAGAGGTGAAATTGGCTAGTGCAGAAAGAGATGTTTAGTAAAGATAGGTTTTATAGTTTGTGGTCAAGTGCTGAGAAACATGACTAACTAGGGTCTGTTTCAGTCATTAACTTGGAAGAGGCAGGGATGGAAAGACATGTTACTAAGCAAGAATTATGAAATGTTTGAGCAGGAATTACTGTTGCTGCACCAGTTTGAATGTGACTGACAAATCATTTCTGAAAGTAGAGTTGTTAGTGTGGAAAAGTCTCACCAGGTTTTAACCAACTAATTGTATGTCAGTATTGTGTAGGTCATACCTATTGCTTATCCTTTTAGCAGTGATGTGACTTGGGCGAAGGTACTTGGTTTGAGCAAACATGAAATCTGATGGAGATTGGTAACTGAGTTAACAAACATGGACTATGAGGTAAATTGGTAAGGAGGAACTGGAATGAGTCCGTTATTTCAAAAGGACTGCCCTTATTTGTTTATTTGTGTAAAGCTTCATTACAGTTTTGATGTAGATACTGCCATTATGGCTTAATGGTTGAAGGCCTGAATAATAGTGTATGGCAAAAACCTTTTTTATACTCTGGTGTGAGCCACTTTTGTAAGGGCCTTGGAAATGTTGACATCAGCAATGCTACACAGTGAGTTAGCCATATGGACAGATTTGGAAAGGACCAGTGCTGGATATGTGAAAGGTGAAGGTAAAGTGCGTTTCTGCTGCAGATGTCTGCCTTGGAGTTCATTGTTGTGGTTAGCATTTCGTGCATCTCTACTTTATTGTAGAAGACTGATTTTTGGCATTATATGTTTGATGTCCAAATCTTTGTTTTTCAGCATAGTGGTACTTTACCATAGTGTGTCATTTATTTTTCTAAGTTTGGCGACAGGTTTTCTGTCTCAAATATGTTGTCATTTCATTAATATACCTGTTCTTTCACTGTACTTTTTGTAAGACGTAAGCAACTTTGAGATTGCTGCACTGCAGCCCACCCCAACACAGTGACCTGAAGAAAATGAAGGACTGTGGGATATTTTAAAAAGTGTGTTGCTAACTTCCTTTTTATTTTCTGCCCAGACCCTGAAGCTGATTATATGCATTATGTACAAGTGTGGTGAAAGCTGAACAATCAGCACATATATTAAAAGACTGCAGTGGTTTTTCCCTTTATAAGGAAATAACTGAAAAAGCACCACAGAGCTTTAGTTAAGTGCAGCGGAGATACTGTAGCTGTTTGCCATTTTGCAAAAACAGAAGATGAGATGGCTTCCTTAAGCTGTTGTTCATTTTCTTAACTCTGTCCCATATACTGACATTAATTATCTAGTAACATTATATTATTTTGTTCTGGAAATTAAGTTGGGGTTATTTAACTGTGTTGGCATATTGCTACCCTTGCTTCCTTGTATTTTTGCTTCTCTTGGTCAGAGGATGACCCTTTAATCAGTATATCGTGTGGAAGATGCCAGCTGAAATTCTAACTAACAATGTCAGACAATTAGTCTTTGTTTCAGGATGGACGACTACTTCTGTTAAGCCCAGGCATAAGTTTTGACAAACCTCATACTTTTACCTCAATGCAAGTATGTTCTTTGTTTTGAAATGCATTTAGTCTTGTTAAGCCTTTTTCCCAATGTGACTTTGTTGCGTTTGAGTCATGTTTGCCTTTTTATTAGTGACTGTTATAGTGATTTGAGAAAGTTAACGCTACTTCAACAGCTGTTATTAATTAGTTTCATAAATAAAATTTATTGAAACATTTTCATGGCTATTAACCATGCTTTGTTTGGCCAGATTGTACTTCTAATGCTTTGTGGAGTGCTTCACTTTACTAACGGTTCATTCTGAGAATGGTTGCTTTCTTAATTGAAAACACTTTATAACCGCCTTGATTTCTGCATTTAAACCATGTTGACTCTATCAAAATCTTATGTTCATGTTTTATTTTCATCCATTTTGTTTAGATATAAACTGTGCAAATGGTCGAATGTTTGTTAATCGAACATGCTAATACTGTGTAACCCTTTTTACATTTGGTAACTTCTTTTCAGTATCTGGTCCACTGAAGAGCATCATATTTTCAGATGTTTGATATTGTTGAGATAGTGATTCTGCAGTACTCAACCAGCTAGGAATATGTGTAGATATGTCTTTGTTTAGTGTAATCTTGCTAATCTGTAACCATCAAGTAATTGTAATAGTTAATAAAGAATGGTCAGTGACCATTTTGGTGTAATGTGCCGAGAGTAGTGTTTGCTTAGCTCTATAAAATTTTTAAACTGGATGGGGAAAAAATGGAGTGGGGTTTTTCATCTATCATTAAACTTGATGCTGTGTTTTGCAAAACAGGATACTTTTAGTATGAAATATGAAAGACACTATAAATGGCTTCACAGAATGGGCTTTATTTGCCTTTTCTGAGAGGTGATCATAGAGCATATTGGGATGTTACCATATTGTTATAAAGGCAGAGCCTTTATTTAATTTTCCACATTTAAAAAGCTCCTGATACAGTTGCAGTAGTTTGCATATTATTACTTTGTGTTGCAATCGTACACTGTTATATTTCTTGCAGTACTCTTATTATAGAGGGTATAATTTAAGTTGGCCAGGTCTTGGTTTGCAATCTGTTGATATTGCAAAAGAGGTGCTACAGTTTTTTTTTAATCAAAAGTTGTGTTGTACTGGAATAGAATTCCATCTGCTTCATCAAGGGTGAAGCAGCTCAGAAGAAGTGAATGGAAAGTGTCAACCAGATGTGTTATTCATCCAAAAGTGGGTTGTTCCATTTATGACGTTATATATGGGATAAAACATCACAGTATTGCTTTCCTTTTTATTGCTAGCAGTATGGAGTTACATGAAGCAGCTAGAGGAATACACTAAGGAAGAAACATCTCGTTTTCAAACAATTTTCCCCAGAGTATAGAAAAAATTGTTGAGCAGAGTTAGGATTTTTCTTCTACAAATCTGATGCTGTTAGGGGTGTTTTAATGTATTGGAAATTGAGGAAGGGGGTTTAATTGTGATAGATTAGTGGACATTTCTACATATGTTGAAGATGTTTGCATTGAGAGGGTGTAATTATGGGAAGTGTTTGTCAGTTTTGTATTGTAATGCACTCAGCTGGTAAAGTCACTGTTGCCTTGACACACTTGCTGATAATATCATTAAAATATGATAATATGAAACTATGTGGCATTTAACTTGGGTTCTTACGTAAAGCAAAGTCTTTAGACCTTTCTAACAAAGATCTAGATATGTTTTGAAAATGGTGAGAGTTTAACAGTTTTTAGTGTTTTTATGTGCTTTCTTTCTTATTGTCTGTTTTGCTTCATTACACTGACATGGAAACATGAAATGCACGCAGAGGTGTTGAATGTGTCACTGAACAGTTTACATCGCTGCCATTAGCAACTGCCAACAGGTTTACCTCAGAAGTTTAGATACTTTAGCGTGATGTTGTGGCCAACTAATGCTGAATTGTCAGATTGTGTGCCCCACTCCAGATAAGACTGACTGTGGTAATTAGCTCTAAATTTACTTGAAAAGAAAAAAGTGACTTTCCTTGTATGTTCATCATATTAATCATTGTTGGTGTAACCTTAGCAATATGGGTTGTATCCTGCATATTATATAACAGCTGCCCACCTTCCAAATCTTCAAAGCACCTTCTACACCCAAACCATCAGTCAGCTCGATCTGAGCTGACTAAAAAATCAGGTTTGGATGCCAAGCCCTTCAGAGCTTTCTTGCCACTGAAAAGTACACTACCTTGAGGATGTCAGGGATTGATGGTCTGCATTTGTCGTTCCTTTGCTGGACAAGTAAAATCCTTCTGGCTGAAAAATCTTCTTCTTTATAGAAATTATTTTATCGTACTTTCCTGTTTAGAAAAGTTATTTTTAAGCAGAGTATGTTTTAATGGACTGTCACAAGACTTAATATGTACTTTTAAATGGGAGCACTTGTTTTTCCTGTCACTTTTAAAAGTTATTTAATTTTTTTTCTGTAGAGAAACTGTTTATTTTACTTTGGAACTGGCAAAGTCTTTTTAAATTGCTTTTTACTGTGTTTTCGTGAGGAAAAGTGACTTTTGAAGACCTGAAATTTTTACCTGCTTTAACTGTTTTCCCCAGGAAAGAGGTACCATTTTTGGTTTACAATTGAACCAGACTATCAGTCCTAAGGTCGGTCCTCCTTCCAGTCACAAAAAGAAAAAGTTAAGCAAACAGCCTTTTCCACCACAGCAGGCTAGACTTGTCTCTGCTATAGGTGAGTCATTCAGCTGTGGTTATAACTCATCTTGAAACTCGGATCCCTCTAATGTTGCACCTGCAGCCCACTATGAACCGGGTGTTAGCCACGTCTTTTACAGCTGTTCCGGATCCTTTCAGTGGGCAAGGAAGAGCCACTCTTCATGGGTTTGGGAGAAGGGACAGGGAAGGCTTCCCTGTTTAGTCAGCTTGTTGTGCCCATCCCTGAGGAACATAATGCTGCCATTAATAATATTTTGGCTCATTTTTTCTGTCAAAAAGTAACCGAAAACTAAACATATCTACTACTCAGATATACTTGGACAGGAGTAGTTTATTGTGTCTGGCTTAGGGTTTAATTCAGGCTATTGATCCTTCTTATAAGGTGGTCTCTCGTAAATGAAAGAGGGAACCTCTTTTCCTGAAGAGAGTCAAGATTCTGAATTGGACAGGAAGATTAAGGGGCAGACACAAGGTTTTCTCCTCAGATTTTTGATTCAGACTCTGAGGAAAGCTCAGTTTCTGATTCTTGCTGTGAGGTTTCTCTTTTTCTGTAATTGTTTCTAGAATGTGCCATTGTTTTCAGAGGGAGAACACTGAGGTTTCTCAGTTCCTTAAAAAGTACTGTGAGCAGTTACTGAAGGAATTTCCAGAATCTTCACCCAGTGCCACCAGTTCTGTCAGCTTTGGAGGATGTGTATATGCTACTGCTTGCAGTTTTCCTGATAAATCAGCCTGCTGCTCATAAAAAGCATAAATTCCTCAGTCTATTAAATTATTGTACACACCTCCCAGATCTGACCCAGCAATTCTAGCTTTAGTTAATCCTATTGCTGCTGAACATTTGGTTAACTCTACTCCTATTGTTTCTGACAAAAACAAAAACAATTCTGGAAAAATAAGTATGTTAAGTATGCTTCTGCAACCTTGATTTTTCAGAATTTTGAATTGTCGGGGTCATGTGTTTTTTCTGATTGTGAAAGTATGAGGAAATGTTTTGTCTGTAGTCAGTTCCTGTGAGAGAAAAAATGCTTTAAATTAGTTTCTTCTAAGTTGCTGCTCATCTTTTTACAGTATGCATATGATTCAGCTGATACTTTCCTCAAGGGCTATGGCCACTAGTACTGTTTTGAGGAGGTTTGTGTGGCTGCATCTTGGAACCTCTCAGATGATATGACATGAAAAGTGTAATTTTAAATTCTCCTTTGGATAGAGATTTAGTTTTTAGTTCCTCTGCTGCAGAGGTTATGAAAAAGTGCATTTAAAGGGGATAAGTTGATATAGGGATTTTTTTAGTCCTCCTCTTCCAAATTTCTCCCCAGGATTTGTTAACCCCTTATCCACTTCTGGCAAAAAAAAAAACTCAACAAATAGCTGGTAAACAGACTTTAAGAGGAAATTATGTTTTTTCCCAAAAAGAATTCAGGACCCCCCCCCCAAACCAAGGACAGTCCAACAAGCCAAAATGATTGTTTAAGGGACCTTTGTCCATCCTTTCACCCTGGCAGGCCCTTTTCCTTTCTAGAACGTCTGACTCTCCACTTTTCTCTTGGGCAGCAGATAGTTTCAGACAAGTGGGTTCTGAAGATCATTCATCAAGGTTGCAGATGGCTGTGGGAGGAAATCCCCTCTATTTCAGGGGGTAACTCCTCTTTGACCAGACTCGCTGCGCCAGGGATGATGGAGGTTTTGAAAGATTTTTATTCAAGGCTGTTTTGGTACCAAATCAAGAAAAATTCTTTGAAATCGGTAAGACTTCATCAGGCTAAAAATTTTATCAAACGAGAATGTTGTTGTCTTTTGGCTTTTCCTGGTTAGGGGTCGCCACAGCGGAACTCCGGTCCGCTAATGATTGGCAGTAGATTTTCACGAACGCCGAGGTGCCAGCTCGACATTCAACCTTCAACGAAGGGATGCCCATTTACACATGTCTTTCGAACACCCACCCAACCGCGGGGAGGGCATGCAGACTCCACACAGAAGGCACTCCCCGCACTCCAGCCGAGAATCGAATGGGAGAACCTCTTGCTGTGAGGCAACAACGCTACTGCTGCATCACCGCGGAAGTACAAACGAGAATACTTTTTAATATTCATAAAATCACATGGTCAAATAAAAAATTCAAACACTAAGCTACGTACAAATTAACTGGCATCCCCCTCAATTTAAAAGGCATACTCTGCTTCATAAAATCTTGCCCCTTATGTCACAAGCTGTTGTGCAACTAAGAAGTCGTAGTACCCAAATATACTTTAAAGTATTATAAAATACTAGAACTTGAAAACACATCATTACTTAAGACTTGCTGATAAATATTCAATGTAATCTTATCTTAAAAGTGACTGTAATTTCAGCAGACATGTGATGGACAAAAGTGCATTCAACCCTGGCTAACTACCAACATTCAAGCGCAGTTGGCAGGTTAATTCCTTCTTTTCCAAAAGTAAGGACCATGCCTCTCCCCTTGGGTTTCTGGCTACTGTCTCCAGTACTACAAATTTAAACTCAAGATGTTTTTCGTGTTTCACTGTTGCAGTTATTACATTTGGGTTATCTGCTTGCAGTAGCCCTCAGTCAGCCTGATTAACAAAGTCTTGGGTCTTACATCGGTTGCTGTCACTTCTTCCATGACGTCAGGTCGTCAGGGGTATAAAACATGCAGCTGACCCCATTACATCAGTCTTTCTTGCCATGCGGTGCCCGAAGCAGAAGCAGTTCGCAAGTGCCGGTCGGCCGACTCCTGAAATTTTCGTTTTCAAGTTTCAGAATCGAAGTCTTCAGCTAGAGCTAAGTACCCCATTGGGGAAACTTTTTCTTGCTCCTTACCGATGTCAGTAAAAGTTAATTGCATTACTTGTGTAAAGCTAATGCCTCAGAAAGATTTTCATCCGTACTGTATTCCTTGCCTAGGCCCTCATCACGATGTACTTTGCTGTCGGTTTTGTGTTTTATTTAATCAATGCACTATTCGTCGTCGGTATATTTTCGCTTCTAAATATTTTGATTCTTGGTTTAATTATTCAGAAATGTCATTGGTTAGCCATCCGACTACCGGGATTCTGAAAAAATGCAAAGATAAAGACAGAATCAGGCCACCGAGTCCAGTACTCAGTGAGGCGCTTTCGCAGCCCCTGATAGCCGCTACTTCTGACTTGCAGGCCTCTACTGAGACCCATTTGGAGTCCGGTATGCCGCAAGATGCTTCAACTGTGAAACCTGCAGATGTCTCTACCTTGGATGGGTCCCGAGCCGGTGTGCAGGCACCGGCTTCTGAGGGTGTATTCAGGCCTATCGACTTGCATATTAAACCAATGCCACCCTCTTCATTTAGGCCAAAAACCCAAACCATGCCTAAGAAACTGATGCCCAGGCCGCATGCTCAGACCTCTATGCCTAAAAAACAAATGATAAGAATGGCTGAAGATCTTATAACTCTAATCAGGGGAAGCCAACCTCCCCCTTCCAAGAGACTTAGGACTGAAGCTGTTTATGAATCTTCTGAACAGGATTATGATTCTTCTAATGATCTGGATTTGCCCTTATTTACTTATGAGGATTCTGATGCAGAGGACTCTATTCCCTCTGCTTCCCCTCCAGAGGATTTTTCTTTTGGTGAGACCTTACATACTCTAGGGGAGTATTTCCACTGGAAAAGCCAGGATTTTTCTGATTCAGAAAAGAAGCATAGGTATTTCTTACTCCTGCCTCAGCATAGGCCTTTAGCTGCATCTCATGTACTAGACATTATTAATGATGCCTTTTCAGAATCTAGTTTGGCCCCTGATTCTTTGCCTCCTGCTCCCAGAAAACGTGACAGATATTGCAGGGTTCCTGATTCTCACAAGTCCTTTTTTTAAAAATCCTATTGCAGATCCAGAGACTATTTCAATGTAACTGAAGGGCATTAAGGCTTCTACTGCTAAAAATCCTACCCTCTCTGATAAAGACTCCAGGGTGCTAGATAGATGTGGTAAGAAGGTTTACACTTCTGCAACCTTGGCCGTTAGAGCTTTAAACTGCCAGTTTCATATGTTAAAGTATCAACAACATGTTATTGGATTGCTTAAACAGAAAATGATGATAATTCCTGACTGTGCTGAAAATAAAGAATTACAAGATTTAATGCATTCTGCTGAACAGGTTGGAAAACATACTTTGCAATGTGGATTTGCTTCATTAGAAGCCTCTTGCAGGGTTGCTGTTACTGGGTCTGTGCTCAGAAGGCATGCTTGGCTTAAGCAGCAAGGTTTGCGTGATCATGTTAAAGTTAAATTGTTGGATGCTCCCTTAAATCAGGACCGTCTGCTTGGCAACAAGGCTGAGGAAGTTCTTAAAAAGATGGAAGATAAAGCTAAATCTATGCAAACTGTTAAAGATTTCTTACAAGTTCAGCCTCCTAGATTTAGTAGGCACTGGCCCTCTAAAAATTGGTAATTTCCAGCTCCTTCCAGGTCTTCTCAAGGCAAACCCAGACACAGCAGAAGCCCCAGGTTTCAGTCCCAAGGGACACACAAGACTAGACAGTGGGGGGTTTCCGCACCCAAACCTGGGAGTAGTAAGACTCCCCCCTATGGAAAACTGTCTCAATGACTTGCTTTTAAAACTTCCAAGCACTTCTGAAATGATTGCTCCTTTAGGCGGAAAGATTGGTCTGCAGGCCAGAAACTGGGAACTCATTTACCAGGACAAGTGGGTTTTAAATAGTGTCCCAAGGATACAGATTTCATTTCCACACGTTACCAACACCAAGTGGGTGGCCAGATCTACCCCCAAATCAGTGGGTAGAGACCCAAAATCAAGTACTCTCTCTCGTAAACATGGGGCTTTTCAGTTGGTACCAGAAGAGGAAAAGGGGCAAAGGATGTTCATTGTGTTACACTGCTGCAGTCATCACATTTAGGTTATCCTGCCGTCACGCGGTCCCGCAGCCGGCCAGATTTCCAAAGTCTTGGTCCGGCGTCAGTTGCTGTCGCTTCTTCCCTGACGTCAGTGCGCCAGGGGTATATAAGAGGCATCCGACGCCATTTTCTTCAGTCTTTCTTGCTACGCGGTGCCCGATGCAGAAGCAGTTCGGAAGTGCCGGTCGGCCAACTCCTGAGATTTTCAATTTGAATTTCAGACCGAAGTCTTCAATAAAGCAAAGTACCCCGTTGAGGAACCTTTTCTTGCCTCAGTCCGATGTCAGGAAAAGTTAACAATTGCAGTTCTTGTGGGAAGCAAATACCTCATAAGGACTTTCATTCTTATTGCATTCCTTGCCTAGGCCCAGACCACAATGTCACAGGTTGTCGGTTTTGTGCTAGGTTTAACAAACAAACTATAAAACATTGGTTTGATTTCGCCCGACATTATTTTGGTAGGAAATTTAATTATACCATGCCGTCAGAGCAACCGATGACCGGAATGCATAAAAAATGCAGAGATAAGGACAGGCAGCCGAGACCCAAACCAGACTCCGAGGCCTCTGCTAGGCCAGTCGCCGGTTTTCAGTGAGGCGCCTACGCAGTCCCTGACGACCGCTGATTCAGAACCCCAGGCGGCATCCGATTCCCAAGAGGAGATTGCTAGGCCTCCACAACCTTTATCTTTAGGCCCTTACGACTCCATGGCTGAAGGAGATTCCGGTGCAGTTGAAACGCCTTCAGTTGCAGAAGGTGTCTTCAGACCGACTACACTCACTATTAAATCCTATGCAAAGCTGAAAACTCCTTTAAAAACAAAGAAGACTGTACAGCAGTCTCCAGTACAAGGCCCCATGCCTAAGAAACAGATGCTTAAGATGGCTGAAGACTTAATTGCCCTAGTCAGGGGTTCCCATCCCCCCCCTGGTAAAAGGCCTAGACAGGAGGAGGACTACGCTTCCTCTGACCAGGTTTCAATTTCCTCAGATTCTTGTGAGGAACAGGAATATTCTTTTCCCCCTATATGAAGACTCTGATGCTGAAGAGTCTATTCCTTCAGCATCTCCCCCAGAAGACTACTCTTTTGGGGAAACTTTACATACCATGTGGGAACATTTCCACTGGGAAGGCCAGAATTACTCTGATTCTAAGAAAAGGCTCCGAGAGTTCCTTTTACTACCCCAGCACAGACCACTTGCTATTCCACCAGTGTTAGACATTGTGGATGATGTTTATTCAGAATCTAGCCTTAACCCAGATTCACTACCTCCTGCACCAGCCAAACCAGACAGATACTACAGAGTCCCTGACTCACACAAATTCCTATATAAAAGCCCTGTTGCTGACCCAGAAAATGTTTCCCAGGGTCCCAAAGGGGTTAAGGCCTCTGTTGCCAAAAATCCTGTACCCTCTGAAAGGGATTCTAGAGCACTAGACAGATGGGGAAAGAAAATATATACCTCAGCTACTCTAGCTATGAGGGCCTTAAATTGCCAGTTTCACATGCTGAAATATCAACAATATTTGATGTCTCAATTAAAGCAACAAATTATCACACATACAGAGCAGCCTGATTACAAGGAAATGCAAGATTTGTTGCATGCAGCTGAACAAGTGGGAAAACATACTTTGCAATGTGGATTTGATTCATTGGAAGCTTCTTGTAGAGCAGCAGTGACAGGGTCTGTCATACGTAGGCATGCTTGGTTAAAAGAACAAACTTTACCTGATCGTGTAAAAGCAAAATTATTGGATGCACCTTTACAGCAGGATGTTTTATTTGGTGTAAAAGCAGAAGAGGTTTTAAAGAAAATGGGAGGATAAGGCAAAATCTATGCAGACGGTCAAGGATTTTTTACAGGTTCAACCACTTCGTTTCAGCAGAAATTGGCCAACCAAAAACTGGTCCTTTCCAGCTTCTGACAGACCACAGAGAGGCAAATACAGACGCCCAAGGGACAGAGGTCAGTCACAAGGCTCTTACAAGCCTCGACAATGGGGTGCCACAACCCAGAAAGGAGGAGAAGACAGGTCTCAAACTACCAGAAGACAAACACAATGACTTACCCCTCAGACTGCCAAGCAAATCCCTCTTGGCAGCTCCCTTGGGAGGAAAGCTAACACTTTTTGCAGACAACTGGCGTATCATCACAAAAAGACAAATGGGTCCTAAATATTGTCTCCCAAGGATACAGATTCCACTTTCACACTTTACCAAGGATAAAAGGAATGCCAAACCTGCCACCAAATCAATGGGCAGAGGCTCAAAAACAAATTACAGCTCTCATGGACATGAGAGCCATTCAACAGGTTCCTAGACAGGAGCAGGGACAAGGATTTTACTCAAGACTCTTTCTAGTTCCCCGAAAGGACAAAGCTTGGAGACCCATTCTGTACCTCTCAATTCTAAACGCATACCTCGAAGTACCCAAATTCAAGATGCTAACATTACAGCAACTTCTTCCCATGCTGGGCAAGAAGGCTTGGCTAGTAACGTTGGACCTCAAGGAGGCATACCTGCATGTCCCTATCAGACAAAGTTGCAGAAGATACCTCTGATTTATAACAGGTTCAACCCACTACCAGTTCTCTGTACTGCCCTTTGGCTTACGTACTGCGCCCAGGGTCTTCACAAAATGCCTGGCACCAGTAATTGCATACTGCAGACAAAGAGGAATTCAGATATATCCATACCTGGACGACTGCCTTATTCAAGCAGAAAGCAAGGACATTCTTTTAAAGCATCTGGCATTTGTCAAAAACCTATTAAGTTGCCTAGGGTACACAGTAAATGAAAATAAGTCAAAACTAGTGCCCTCATAAGACATAATATTCCTGGGTGCCAGCTTAAATACAACGGCCCAGATGGCTTATCTCACGCCAGACAAGTAAGGACAACTCACTCAATACTTCAAAATGATGGCAACAAAGACCCAACTCCCTGCAAGAAAAATTCTGCAGGCCTTGGGATTCATGGCATCTTGCATACTACTAATACCATATGCAAAACTGCATATGAGGAAATTACAATGGTACCTGAAAAGCGTATGGACTCAACACAGCCACAGCTTGGAAACAATAATATCACTCATTCCCTGTCTTCAACAGGAGTTTCTATGGTGGACTCAGGCATGTCACCTCAACAAGGGTTAGCCTTTTACCTTACCCACAGCCAGGCAAACTATAACAATGGATGCATCGGATTATGCCTGGGGAGCACACATGGCAGGACATTGTATTCAGGGCAAATGGTCTGCAGATCAAAGGCATCTACATATCAATCAAAAAGAGATGCTAGCTGTACAAAATGCCCTAACAGCTTTCAAGGACCTCCTACATCCAGGACATCTACTAATAAAGACAGACAACACCACAGTGATGTGGTACATAAACAAGCAAGGGGGCACACATTCCTACCCCCTATGCAGGCAAGCAATGACCTTGTGGAACACAGCACTGACCTACCAAGTTCAACTACAAGCACAATTCCTGCCAGGAAAGAAGAACACATTGGCAGACGATCTAAGCAGAAACATCATAGATCCTCACGAGTGGAAACTAGATCCACAAGTATTCGCAATGATAACTCGGAAATGGGGGAGCCCAGACATAGATCTGTTTGCCTCCCCCCAAAATTACCAACTACGGAAATTTTGCACAAGGACATACCACACACTGTCTTGGAAAGTGGACGCCCTCTCATTCAATTGGAAAACATTAACAGTGCATGCCTTTCTTCCACTGCCTCTCCTGGCAAAGGTGCTGCTGAAAGCCAGATTAGAGAGGCCACAAATGATGCTCATTGTTCCAGACTGGCCACGCCAACACTGGTATCCAATACTAAGGAACTTGGCTCAAGGCCCACCATGGATTTTACCTCAAATTCCTCACCTGCTCACTCAGCAAAACAATCAGATTCTACACAGCCAGCTCAAGACTTTAAATCTGGCTGCATGGCAAATTACCTAAACAACCAGTCAACACTTCTTTCTAAAGCTGTAAAGGATGTCATTCTGGAGGCCAGGAGGCCCAGCACAGGAAAGCCTATTCAGACAAATGGAAACGATTCTGCGCCTGGAAACAGGCTAAAGGCCAGTATCCCCTTGTCCCAAATATTCCTCAGATTCTACAATATTTAAACTGAGATGTTGCACTAAGGACTTTCCTTTTCATCTATTAAGATCCACGCCTCAGCTATTTCAGCTCAATACAACACGGATCCTCCTATATTTTCACATCCATTACTAAGACAGTACCTCAGAGGGGCTAAGAACATAAGGACCACCCCGACGAGCACCAACATCAACTTGGGATCTCAACTTTGTTTGTTTTGGAAAATCTTGCACTACCGCCCTTTGAACCAGCTTCTACAGCTGATTTACAGTTTCTATCATGGAAAACTGCCCTGCTGCTAGCTATAACTTCAGCACGAAGTGTCTCAGAGTTACAGGCCCTAATGGCAGTGGAGCCTTTCATCATTTTTCATCAAGACAGAGTCACTTTACGAACTAACCCTTCATTTATGCCAAAGGTGGTATCCAGTGTGGCCCTAAACCAAACCATTCATTTGCCCACCTTTTATCCAAACCCCCAGAACAAAGGGGAAAGGCTCCTAAACTCTTTGGACATTCACAGGCAATTATGTTATTACTTGGATAAAACTAAGGCTTTCAGGAAATCTGACCAGCTCTTTGTATCCTATGCTGCAGGATCACAAGGAAAGGCTATCTCAAAACAGACCATTTCAAAATGGATAGGACATTGTATCCGTTTCTGCTACACACACCATGGGAAACCTGTACCTGGTAACATTAGGCCCCATTCCACCAGGGCTACAGCAACATCAACAGCCTTCCTCAGAGGGGTACCAACCAAGGATATTTTGGAGGCTGCAACTTGGAGTTCAGTGCACACCTTCACCAAGCACTATCACTTACCTCTATACTATAAAACCAGAGCTGGCTTTGCCACTGCAGTTCTGCAGGGCCTACTAGCTTCTCCAAACCCTGTTTAGTTCCACCGCCCATCCTTAGCTTTGGGATTCAACCCAAGTGTGATGACTGCAGCAGTGTAACACGATGAACATAGTACAGTTTTGTACCCACAATAAATGTAGATGTTCGAGTGTTCACACTGCTGCAGTCCAGGTTACCTTCCCTCCATCCCCTCTGACCTAGCTGAACTTTTCTATACCTTTCTATCCTGCACAACCTTTGTGGTGTATTTGATTGTAACTGAAAGTATTCCTTTTATATGTTTTATTAGTAATATGTATTGCCTACCTACTTGGGGGCACCTGACATCTAGGGCAAGAAAAACTGAAGAAAATGGCTTTGGATGCTTCTTATATACCCCTGGTGTACTGATGTCAGGGAAGAAGCGACAGCAACCGACGCCGGACCAAGACTTTGGAACTCTGGCTGACTGCGGGACCGCCTGATGGCAGGATAACCCAAGTGTGATGACTGCAGCAGTGTGAACACTCGAACATCTACATTTATGGTGGGTACAAAACTGTACTTTTCTGTTCGAGACTTTTCCTGGTACCCAGAAAAGGCAATACACGGCATCCTATCCTGGACCTTTCTATTCTAAACACCTTTCTGGTGATTCCAAAATTCAAAATGCTGACTCTTCAGCAGCTGCTTTCTATACTAGGCAAGGATACATGATTGGCAACACTAGACTTAAAAGAAGCATACCTGCACATCCCTATCAGGGAGTCTTGGAGAAGATACCTACGCTTCAAAGCAGGCTACATGCACTTTGAACTCTGCACTGCCCTTTTGTCTTATCTACTGCACCCAGGATATTCACAAAGTACCTAGCTCCAGTCATTGCATTTTGCAGGCAAAGAAATATTCAAATATACCCATACCTGGACGATTGTCTAATTCAGGCAGAAAGCAAGGACATTCTTTTGAATCATCTGGCATTTGTTCAAAGGTACTGACTTGTCTGGGGTTCACCGTAAACGAAAAGAAATCCCACATGGTACCCTACCAACAGATTATATTCCTGGGTGCAAGTTTGAATACAACTTCCCAGATGGCTTTCCTCACGCCAGAGAAACGGATTCATTTGACAACTTGCTTCAAACAAGTGGCCACAAAAGCCCAGCTTTCTGCAAGGCAAATACTGCAAGCCTTGGGGTTCATGGCCTCCTGCATTCTTCTAATTCCATATGAAAGGCTGCATATGAGGAGACTGCAATGGTATCTCAAAAGCCTATGGTGTCAACATTCACTGTCCCTTAGAACCAATCCCTCCTTCATACTCAAGGTTTTATCCAGTGTGGCTCTTAATCAGTCCATTCATTTGCCTACCTTCTTTCCTAACCCACAAAACAAAGGGGAACGGATACTGCATTCTTTAGATGTGCACAGACAGCTTAGATTCTACTTGGACAGGACTAAACCTGAAATGAAATCTGAACAGCTGCTGGTGGCATTTGCTGCAGGGACAGAGGGGAAAGCTACTTCAAAACAAACCATTTTAAAATGGATAGGCCACTGCATTCATTTCTGCTATAAACACCATGGAAAACCTATCCCACAGGGCATCAGACCCCCATTCAGCCAGGGCTGCATTTACCTCTACAGCCTTTCTCAGGGGCGTCCCTACTAGGGACATCCTAGAAGCTGCTACCTGGAGTTCTGTTCATACTTTCACCAAGCATTATCATTTGCCAATTTTCTCTAAATCCAGGACTGGTTTTGCCACTGCAGTCTTGCAGGGCCTTATAGCTGGTCCAAATTCTATTTAAATTCCTCCTCCCAACTTTAGCTTTGGGAATCTACCCAAATGTAATGACTGCAACAGTGAAACACGAAGAACATAGTACATTTGTATACACTTACCATAAATGTAGGATGTTAGAGTCTATTCACTGTTGCAGTCCTGGTTACCCTCCCTCCAGCTCCCTTTCTTCTTTTGGCTATACCTCTACTCTCACTTACTATGCTCTAAAAGCTTTCTGGTGTATTTGCTTTTTTGTTGGAGGGTATATCCTTGTATTTATAGATTTAATTGCTTCCCATTAGGGGGGCACCTGACATCTCAGGCAAGAAAAACTGATGTAATGGCATTGGCTGCATGTTTTATACCCCTGACAACCTGACGTCATGGAAGAAGGGACAGCAACCGACGCAGGATCCAAGACTTTGTTAATCAGGCCGACTGAGGGCTACTGCAAGCAGATAACCCAAATGTAATGACTGCAACAGTGAATACACTCAAACATCTACATTTATGGTAAGTGTACACAACTGTACTTTCTGGATGTTCATTAATATGTTTAAACAGTACATTGGTAACTTTCTTCTGATCTTGTAGTAATGCTGCTATATTCTCTCTTAATTTATGTTCAGTCTTACCTATGTAGAAATCTACACATTTTGACATAATGCTGCATACACACAGCCCCTGCAGTGCCGTGTTAGGTACATCTACCCTTTACCTCAAAAGTTTGACCCTTAATGCAACAAGTTTCACCCGTATGTACGAATTTACAGTAATGACAGGAGCCGCATTTACTCATCCTAGCAGCTCTAACATAGTTTCAGCTGTGGTCACAAAAAAATTCTTTAAGGTAAAGCCTTTTCTGTAAAGTGTCATAGGTTGCTCACCCACTTTTTCCTTCACTTTTTTTTGTATTATCCATTATGGCCTGGTTTTTATAAGTAATCCATTTGTTAGTATTTCTATCCATAGTATATATAGTTATAAATGAATTCTTAAATTCTTTGTTCTCATTGCCATCAGTCAGTTCTTGCCTTGAAATTAATTCCTGATTATTCTCTGTTAAACTGGCCAAAATCGGATTAAAAAATCTTTCTTTTAGTAATAACCTTGTTCATCAGATTATTTGTAAAAGGTAATGGATAGCCTCTTTTAAGGAACATATTTCTCAACAGTGAACATTCATCTAAGAAATGTTTGTCCAGCGATATAACAGTGCCGCACACATGAACTGGCCCTAAACCACAGCCACCTCCTGATTCATGGGGGTGAGCACTGGTGAAATGCAGGAAAATGTTTGAAAATGTAGGTTTTCTGTAAATTTGTCAGATATATATCTGTTTAGTGTTGTCTTTTTAACAGCACATCCAAGTAAGGTATACTCTTTTTTTTTCTCTCTCTCTTCTATTATAAGTAAATTAGTAACATTAATTAGAAGTAGTAGAATTAGAATTTTTAGAAAGTATGATATTTGGGAAAAGAAGTATACATTACTTGGATGTGTTGTTAACTCACTTGGTTTTGAGATCTCTTTCACAGGATGGGATTCCATGAGAGCATTCAAAAGTGTTTGATTCTTTCACACAAGATTGTGTTCTTGGGTTGTCAGCTAGACACCCCAATTCAAAGTGTATTTCTTCCATACAACAAAATAAATCTGTAAGGTTGTAGACTTCAGTCACTGTGAGGGAATACTACAGGATTTTGGGACTCATGGCATTAGTGATTCTCATGATACTCCTGGCAAGACTCAAAAAAAAAGACACTGGTATTTGAAGTCTCTGGTCCCATAACCAATATCCTTTGTCTCTTCAAATCCCAGTTGTGGGGTTTGTTAGAAGAGGAATCATATGGTGGAGACATCAAATTTTCCTAAATCCAGGTCTCCCCTTCCTTCCTGCTCCAAAGTAGTTAGTCACTACAGATTCCTCAGACTTTGCTTGGGGAGCGGTTACAGATAGGATAAAAGTGCAAGCTGGGTGAACCATCAAGGACAGATGCAAGCACATAAATATAAAACTGATACCTGTCCTGACCAAGACACTTAACTCTCCACATCATTTTTGGTCCCCCCTCCCCCTCTGGACCTCTTCAAGTTTTAACAGACAATACCACTACATGTGGTACATCGACAGGCAAGGGGAGAACCAGATCCTACACCCTTTGCAGACTAGCAGTATTGGCTTGGGACATAACTTCACAGCAAAATCTCGCTCTGCAAGCATCCTATATTCCATCAGAGCAAAATTGGTAGACAAGCTGAGCAGGATGAAAGCAGACCTTTCATGAATGGAAACTAGATCAGAGAGTCTTCCAAGATTTGATCCATCTGTAGGGAGTTCCTCAAGTAGACAAATTTGCCTCCTGTCTGGACAGTCTCCTTCAAGATTCTGCTCCAGAAATCCTTGCAAGAAGGTCTGGAGGACAGATGCCTTTTCCTTTCCTTGGACAAGAGTGTTAATGTATGCTGTTCTACCCTTTGCACTGATATCCAAGGTACTTCTGAAGATTCAGGAGGCTTCCCCCAAAGTCATAGTTATAACTCCCTTCTGGTCCATCAGCAGTCGTTTTCCTTTCCCTTGAAAATTGGCAAGGGAAATTGCCACAAGCTTCTTGACAGAATGGATCTCCCGACACAAGATCAGAGATGTATCATACACCCCGACTTCAGTTTCAAATGACTGACTGGATGATAGGGTCTTAATTCTCTTTAGGCATCTGTTTACTGAGGACATGCAGCAGGTACTAACTGAGGTGAGAAAGCCTGCTACTAGAAAATCACAGTAATAAATGCATAAGGTTTTTGTTTGTGCCAATAGTATAGCCAGTGCCCATAAGGATCTAGTTGTTCTCTGTTTTTACAGTATTTGTCAATTCCTATGGCTTTTCTCACTCCTTCATTGAAATTCAGTTATTGGCCATTTTAGCATGTCTGCTCATGGATCCTCCTCTTTCAGTGTATTGTCATCTCAGAATGTTTTGAAAGCAATTTGAATACAAGAGGCCTCCAAGAAAACCAGTGGCCCCTCCTTGGGATCTTAATTTTGTTAGAGAAGCTAACACTTCCTGTATTTGAATTGGATAACCTGGATGACTTGAGGTTCTTAACATGGAAAACCGTATTACTGATCACTGTTACTTCTGCAAGAAGGGTATTTAGGTTGCATACTGTTATGGTCAGTCAGACCTGTGTCATTTTACACAGGACACATGGTCTCTTGGAGAACTAATCCTCCTTTTATGCTTCAAGTGGTATCCGAGTTTACATTAAGCCAAGCTATCAATCTCCCTATTTACTTTCCTAAACCTAAAATGAAGGAGAAAAGATACTCTACCTTGGACATCCACAGACATTTCGGATACTATCTTGACAGAACTAAACCTTTAAGACCTTCAGATCAATTCACTTCTTGTGAAGGTAAGAAGCAACAACGTGTTGAAACATACCATTTCCAAATGGTTGTTCAAGGCTGTTATCTTTTGTTAAATTCACCATAACAAAACTATTCCAGGAAGGGTCAACATCCACTGTACTAGGGTCTCTGCTTCATCTATGGCTTTTTGGAAAGGGTTGGATTCTAGGACTATTCTAGGAGCTGCTATTTGGTCCTCTGTACATACTTTTACAAAACACTATAAGCTTGATTCCTTCTCTAGGTTCAGTTTAGACTTTGTTAGGACCATCTTTACGGGCTCCTGGAATCTTCTCCTTCCACCTACCAAGTGTAAAGTTAGGGTAATTTACCTGTATAGCTAAGGCATTGTAGGAGTGATGAGTATGATGAACAGTACAGTTGTGTAAGCAAGTGTCTACCTTAACAGTAGATGTTTTGAATCCTTTCAGAGGTCAGCCTCCCTCTCTCTGTTGGCATGAAAGCACTGAAGGGCTTGGAGCCCAGACCTTTCTTTTTAGTCAGCTCAGCTCTAGCTGATTGGCCGAGTGGAAGGTGTCCTGAAGCTTTGGAAGCTGACTGCCCATTGCATACTTTGCAGGATATAACCCATATAACTAAGGCTACTGCAGCAGTGAACTAGAGGATGGAGTAACTGTGACCTTCATTGGCAACATAACTGAAAAAACTGTCTCGGTCAGCCTTCAGAGAAAGTAGTAAGGCTGTTTGCAGTCATCTGATGGGAAAAAACTCTGTTTAGAGAGTATTAGTTATTTCCAAACTTTTCCCATAAAAAGAATGTTGAAAACCAATGTACTTGTACACATTTTAGTAGAATATTATCCGGCGACCATAGCCTAATTTGTAAGAATGATGTATGTAGCTATATTTCACATATATGTTGTACAACATTAACAGCAGCTGACCGAAGCCATGATTGTACATCGGAACATAAATTTCTATCCAAAATCTTTTATATTCAACAGTGGGGAATCTGAAGAAACAAGATTCAGTCACCAAAACACTGTTCCACTCAAGTGCATTAATAAAAAGAATCTAGTTGCTGGTATAGTTTCCAAAATGAATTGCCTTCTGAGACACTAAAAAAAAAAAAAAAAAGATGGTGCAGCCACAGAATGCAGTGTTGTTCATACGGTTATATTCATGAATGTTGTTTTATCATCAAAGGAATCCTGTGCAGGCTTAAATCTGCTACATACAAGATGGAGTCCTCTGAGTCATGAGAGTACTGACACCTCTTATTTGGAAATGAAGTGTAGGGCGTAGTGCATATCTTACATGAGCTGTGGAGGGCAACTGGATCATTCTGTTTGTATATATTCATCATAGGAATATGTTTTCCAGGCAGGTGTCTGGAGATGGCATGTATTTTAAGCTTGTATCAAAACCACCGGAAATATCCTGTAATCAAGAAGCAACTAGTAGAAGTTAAGATGATTTCAACCCTCACCCGAATTAATACTTGTGGAAATGTTGAGAGAGAAATATTGTGCTTTGTATATTTCTACATTTATGTTAAGGTTGCTAGTGAGGGCCCTGTTTCAGCAATCTACTACATTTGTTTTTGTACTAAGTTGCCTTAAGTAAGTATAAGCTAAAGTGAACTGGTTTCCACAGCTAAAAGGACATAATTTCACTTCAGGCAAAAGTGCTCAGTTTCTAGTTAGGATAGTGTCTGTACAGCCCCAAACTCTCAGCACCCGTGTAAAGAACTCAAAAGTTAGAGATCTCTCATCACCTTGAACCTTTGCTGATTGCAGTTGGAGCATCCAGACCAGCATCAGAAGTGAGATCCTATGCTTCCAAGTCGAAGATAGTTTACTGAGGAGTAAGTTAACTTAGTTTTATCATGGATAGCAGTACAAGATTACATTGTGTGCTTATAATTATGATTTAAGGGCAGATGATGGCTGAATCAGTAAGAAGCTGCCATGTGAATAAGAGGGCGTTAAGGAATTGCTTGGAAAACAACAGTAAGATGTTAGTGGAAAATGGGGGGGGGGGGCAGAGCATAGATTGAAACTGAAGATTGCAATTTGGCTGTAACAGTGGAAGTGGGAGAAGCTAAACAAGAATTATTTGGGACAGCAAAAGGTCATGAGTGGGGACTGCAGATGTTAGTGAAACTCAAGTAAGTGGAGTACAGGATGGTAGTGGTAGGTGGGAAGGATAAGGAAAAAGGATTAAGAAAAGAAATTAAACTAAGTATAAGGAAGGCAGAGGTGATCGAGTTGGAGGAATTCTGCCGTTGGATGATTTTGTTACAAGGATAATTGTGTACAAGAGGGGAGGGATTGGAATGGGAAAAATGTGCAGGTTTGTATGAGTGGAAATGTTGCCAGGGCTTCTGCAGGCACCAAGACAGAATACCTTGCAAAAATACCAATGGGGAGATGACACATACTCCACCTGTATAACCATATATGTTAACTAGTCAAGAGGGTCTTTAGGGTGTGAAACAGTGTTGGTATTATTCTCTTGTATGTTAAGAGAAGGAAAAGAGTGGCGTTTAAGGAGAAGTAGGCTGCATGAAGAACAGAATTAGAATTATAGAGGGTTGTGGAGACACTTGGGAGAATAGAAAAGAAATCTGACGATACCCGGTATCTGAACACATATGGAAAGCAGGTGCTGAAAGTAGGCTAAGAGGCGCACATTAAAATTTTGACATTAATGTGAAAAGGGCAAGTGAACAGCTTATAGAATATGTTAAGAACTGTGTGGTATGAAAAATGGGCAAACTGCTAAGAAGAGAGGAAGAGTAATGGTACAGGTAGTAGGTAATGTGCTGTATGCTGTCAGAAGTTAAGACAGTATCTAAATTCATGAGTTACTGAGAGGTATAAACATTGCCTAGTCCCCTCTCTTCCCACCTCCTTGGGCAGTATATAGAAGTACTTCTGAAAGTACTTCCAAGCAGACATTTTAATCCTTTTTAATTTAGTTGCTTATCTAGTCAGAAATAATTTTGATTTGGGCTTACATCTAGTCAAAATAGATTTCCTCATAATTTTAATTTTCTCCCAAAGCCTCCTGTCCCAAGAACTTCTTTATATTGTTCAGATTGTCTGTCTTCATGTCTTTTTACCCTTAGTATGTACAGGTTATCAGACCAGCCAAATTTGGGCTTTCACCATTGTTTCTAAAGAAATCTTTCATCCTTGTTTCTAAAAGAAACTCTCCTGATTTAGGTATCACTCTCTTGCCAATACCTGTGATAGCAATCTCTTTCCAGGAGACCTGTATACTCTAGCCTAAATGTACTCTAGTTGAAGCAACTCCCTTAATCATTGCTCTGATGTTCTTCGTGTTTCACTATTGCAGTCATTACATTTGGGTAATCCTGCTGACAGGTTGACCTCAGTCGGCCTGAATTCCAAGGTCTTGGGTCCTGCGTCGGCTGCCATCGCCCCTTCCCTGACGTCAGGTCGTCAGGGGTGTAAAAGAAGCAGCCGACGCCATTTTCTTCAGTCTTTCTTGCCGCGCGGTGCCCGAAGCAGAAGCAGTTCGCAAGTGCCGGTCGACTGACTCCTGAGATTTTCGTGTTCAAGTTTCAGATCCGAAGTCTTCAGTAAAGCTAAGTACCCCATTGGGGAAACTTTGTTCTTTCTCCAGACCGGTCAGAAAAAGTAAATAATTGTATTTCTTGTGGAAAGCAAATACCTCATAAGGACTTTCACTCTAACTGTATTCCTTGCCTAGGCCTTGATAACATTTCTGATTGTCGGTTTTGTGCTAGATTTAACCAACGCACTATTAAGCGTCGGTATGATTTTGCTTTAAACTACTTTGGACACTGGTTTAATTATCCAGAAATGTTGTTGGATAGCCATCAGACTACCGGAGTTCACAAAAAACGCAAAGAAAAAGAGAGAGATAAACAACCGAGGCCCAAAACCGACGACGAAGCTTCTCCTAAGCCAGTCGCGGTTCTCAGTGAGGTACTTTCGCAGCCCCTGATGCCTGCTACTTTAGAGTCGCAGGCCGCTCCCGACTCCCACGTTGAGTCGGCTATGCCGCTGGAAACTCAAGAAATTGGAGCCTCGGACACTATTCCCTCAGATGGGTCCAGAGCCGCTGAGCAGGTACCGGCTTCTGAGGGTGTATTCAGACCTAAACATCTTTACATTAAACCGACTTCAGCTTCAAAGGCAAAGACTAAAGCACCTTCTAAAGCAAAGAAACAAACTCAAGAGCCATGTGGACAGACCTCTATGCCCAAAAAACAGATGCTCAAAATGGCCGAAGACTTGATTACCTTGATCAGGGGTTCCAATCCCCCTCCTGATAAGAGGCCTAGGCAAGAGACTTGACTATGAATCTTCAGGTCAGGTTTCTATTTCTTCTGATTCCTCTTCTGATCAGGAATATTCTCTTCCCCCCATGAGGATTCTGATGCTGAAGAATCTATACCTTCAGCTTCTCGTGCAGAGGACTATTCTTTTGGGGAAACCTTGCATACCATGAGGGAGCATTTCCATTGGGAGAGCCAAGATTTTTCAGAATCTAAAAAGAGGCTCAGGGATTTCCTTTTACTACCTCAATACAGGCCTCTAGCCATTCCATGTGTGTTAGACATTGTAGATGATGTGTTTTCGGAGTCTAGTCTGACCCCTGACTCCTTACCTCCAGCTCCTGTTAAGCCTGACAGATATTACAGGGTTCCTGACTCTCATAAATTCCTTTCTAAAAACCCTGATGCAGACCCAGAAACTATTTCACAGGGTCCCAAAGGAGTTAAGGCTTCCCCTGCTAAAACAACCTACCCCCTCTGACAGAGATTCTAGGGCACTGGATAGATGGGGGAAAAAGGTTTACACATCTGCTACTTTGGCTATAAGGGCCTTAAACTGTCAGTTTCATATGCTCAAATATCAGCAACATGTCATGGCATTGCTTAAACAAAAAATGTTGTTAAACTCTGAATGTGCAGAAAACAAGGAAATGCAGGATTTATTGCATGTAGCTGAACAAGTTGGAAAGCATACTTTGCAATGTGGTTTTAATTCTTTGGAGGCCTCCTGCAGGGCCGCAGTTACGGGTACTGTAATTAGGAGGCATGCTTGGTTAAAGGAGCAAAATCTGCCTGATCATGTCAAAGATAAATTATTAGATGCACCTTTACAGCATGATACTTTGTTTGGTGTTAAGGCAGAAGAGGTGTTAAAGAAAATGAAGGACAAAGCTAAATCTGTGCAAACTGTCAAAGATTTTTTACAAGTACAGCCACCTAGGTTTAGTAGACACTGGCCTACAAAGAATTGGTCCTTTCCTGTGTCAGACAGACCTCAAAGGGGCAGATCCAGACGTCCTAGAGGGAGATCCCAGGCGGCAAGGTTCATGCAGGTCAAAGCAGTGGGATGCTTCTACCTCCAAAGTTTGAGAAGACAAATCACAACCATACAGGAAACAGCCCGAATGACTTCCCCCTGCCTGCACCAAGCGCTTATCTTCTGGCAGCACCCTTAGGGGGAAAATTAGCACTTTTTTCTCAAAATTGGCACATTATAACCCAGGAAAAGTGGGTTCTAAATATAGTGTCACAAGGCTACAAGTACCATTTCCATACCCTGCCAAAGGCAAACGGCTGGCCAGATCTGCCAAAAAATCAATGGGCAGAGGCACAAAAACAAGTCTCATCCCTCAAGGGCCATTCAACAAGTACCAGAGCAAGAGCAGGGACAAGGATTTTACTCAAGACTGTTCTTGGTACCCAGAAAGGACAAGGCCTGGAGACCAGTACTGGACCTATCTATTCTGAACACATTCCTGGATATACCAAAATTCAAAATGTTGACTTTGCAGCAGCTTCTACCCATGTTGGGCAAGAATGCGTGGCTGGTGACTTTAGACCTAAAAGAGGCATACCTGCATGTCCCAATCAGACAATCATGCAGAAAGATGCCTCAGATTCAAGGCTGGCTCAATATATTACCAATTCTATGCACTGCCCTTTGGCTTATCTACTGCACCCAGGGTCTTTACAAAGTGCCTGGCACCAGTAACTGCATTCTGCAGACAAAGAGGAATACAAATGTATCCTTACTTGGACGACTGTCTAATTCAAGCAGAGAACAAGGACATTCTTCTACAGCATCTGGTGTTTGTGAAAAGATTTCTAACATGCCTAGGGTACACAGCGAAAGGAAATCAAAACTAGTATCCTCTCAAGAGATAATATTCCTGGGTGCAAGCTTAAATACAGCTGCCCAGATGGCTTATCTCACGCCAGACAAACAAAGGCAACTGTCTACCTATTTCAAAATGTTGACAACAAAGGCCCAGTTATCTGCAAGAAAAATTCTGCAGGCTTTGGGCTTCATAGCATCCTGCATCCTACTAAATCCATATGCAAGACTGCTTATGAGGAAACTTCAATGGTACCTAAAAAGTGTTTGGACTCAACATTGCCACAGCCTGGAAACGATGATTACTCTCCTTCTCTGCCTGCAATAGGAGTTTCGATGGTGGGCGAAGGCTTGTCACCAGAACAAGGGACAGCCATTCACATTACCCCCAGCCAGGCAGACACTAACAACAGAGGCATCAGATTATTCCTGGGGGGCCCACATGGCAGGAAGATGCATCCAGGGCACATGATCCTCAAGCCAAATGCATCTACCTATCAATCAAAAAGAGATGCTAGCTGTTCAAAATGCCCTGACGGCCTTCAAGGACCTACTTCACCCGGGACAACTACTGATAAAGACAGACAATACCATGGTCATGTGGTATATAAACAAGCAGGGGGGGCACACATTCTTACCCCCTTTGCAGACTAGCCATGACTTTGTGGGACACGGCATTGACTTACCAAGTACATCTGCAGGCACAATTCCTGCCAGGAAAGGAAAATACTCTGGCAGGCGAACTAAGCAGAAACCTCATGGATCCCCACAAGTGGTAGCTGGATCCACAAGTCTTCAGCATGATAACAAGGAAATGGGGATGGCCAGACCTAGATCTATTTGCCTCCCCTCACAACTACCAACTAAAAAGATTCTGCACAAGGACTTATCACAGACAAGCATGGAAAGTGGATGCCCTATCTTTCAGCTGGAAAAACCTATCAGTATATGCCTTTCCTCCACTGCCTCACCTCCCTAAGGTACTCCTAAAGGTCAGACAAGCCAAAGATGATATTGATTGCCCCAGACTGGCCCGCCAGTACTGGTATCCAATCCTAAGGAACTTGTCTCAATGCCCAGCATGGACTTTACCTCAAATACCTCAGCTACTGTCCCAGCAAAACAGTCAGATCCTGCACAGCCACCTCAGGACTTTAAACCTGGCAGCATGGCGGATAAATGTAGTCATACAAAACACACCTCTCAGTAAAGCTGTGATGGATGTCATTTTGGAAGCCAGAAGGCCTAGTACTAGAAAATCTTATGCTGGGAAATGGAATAGATTCTGTGCTTGGAACCAGGCACAAGGAACTGATACAGCTGTACCAAATATTCCTCAGATTTTGCAATACTTAACTGAGATGCTGGACAAAGGCCTATCTTTTTCATCAATTAAAATTCATGCCTCTGACATTTCGGCTCATTACAATACAGAGCTACCAGTCTTTTCTCATCCTTTATTAAAGCAGTACCTCAGAGGAGCCAAAAATTTAAGGCTTCCAAGGAGATCACCAGTACCTGCATGGGACCTCAACTATGTCTTGGAAAAACTCGCCCTGCCTCCTTTTGATCCAGCTGCTACTGCTGATATAAAGTTTTTATCTTGGAAAACAGCTCTGCTCCTAGCAATAACTTCTGCAAGACGAGTTTCAGAACTACAGGTACTCATGGCTGTGGAACCTTTTATCATTTTTTGTCCAGACAGGGTCTCTCTGAGGACAAACCCAACATTTATGCCTAAGTTATTGTCCAGTGTGGCTCTTAACCAAACCATTCATTTGCCTACTTTTTACCCAAACCCGCAGAATAAAGGGGAGAGACTTCTGCATTCTTTGGACATACACAGACAGCTACGCTTCTACTTGGACAAAACTAAAGCTTTCAGAAAGACTGAGCAACTTTTAGTGGCATATGCTGCACGATCACAAGGAAAGGCTATCTCAAAGCAGACTATTTCAAAATGGATAGGACACTGCATTCGTTTCTGCTATTCACAACATGGTAAATCAGTGCCTAAGGGCATTAGACCACATTCTACCAGGGCAGCAGCCACCTTAGCAGCCTTCCTCAGAGGAGTACCAACCAAGGATATTTTGGAGGCTGCAACTTGGACTTCAGTGCACACTTTTATTAAGCACTACCACTTGCCTCTTTACTCTAAATCCAGAGCAGGCTTTGCCACTGCAGTCTTGCAGGGCCTTATAGCCACTCCTAATTCTATTTAGACCCAGACGCCCAACCTCAGCTTTGAGATTCAACCCAAATGTAATTACTGCAACAGTGAAACACAATGAACATAGTACAGTTGTGTACCTGCCATAAATGTAGATGTTCGAGTGTATTCACTGTTGCAGTCCAGGTTACCCACCCACCATCCCCCTTTCTTTGCTGGGACTTATCTGCACTTCTCTATCCTATACAACCTATGTGGTGTATTTGCTTGTAGATGAAGGTATTGTTTATTTTAGTGCATGCTTTTATTAACAATGTTTTTGAGCCTACCCTTTTGGGGGCACCTGACATCTGGGGCAAGAAAAACTGAATGGCGTCAGCTGCATCTTTTATACCTCTGGTGCACTGACGTCAGGGAAGAGGTGACAGCAACCGACGCCGGACCAAGACTTTGGAATTCAGGCCGACTGCGGGTAGCCTGCCAGCAGGATAACCCAAGTGTAATGACTGCAACACTGAATACACTCGAACATCTACATTTATGGTAGGTACACAACTGTACTTTTCAGATCCTCAGTAAATGTTATAGAAGGAATGTTCACAACCTGCACCCGTTCATCCAGCTCTGTCAGCTTTGGAGGATATTTGTTACTGCCTATAATTTTTCTGACCGCCAGGTTCCCCTAAAAGGCAGGTAGGTTATATGAAGTTCCTCAATCTTTAAGTTTTTGTACACTTTCTGCCCAAACCTGTTCCAGCAGCTATAGCTTTAGTTAATCTGTTTGCTGCTAAACCCTTAAATTCCAATCCCATTTTTTTCTGACAAAGATGGGAAGAGTAGTAAGTTTGGGAAAAAGTATATGCTTTTGCAAGTTTGATTTTCAGAATTTTGAATTGCCAGGCTTTCATGTTGATTTTATTCTGACTAACTGTGACAGTGTGAGGGATGTTTTTTTTTCTCCTGCTTCTAAGGAAAAATCTGCTTTGTTTAATTTCGTATATTGATCAAGTCACTACTGTATATTTTTATATAGTGTGGTATGACTCTGATACTACTTCCAGGGCTATGACTACTGGTACTGTTTTGAGGAGGTTTGCAAGGCTGCATTCTTAGAACATCCAGGATTATGTTAAACATGATATTTTAAGTTCTCCTTTGGAGAGAGGTTTAGTTTTTGGACCCTCTGCTGCAGAGGTGTTCAAAAAGTGGGGTGAAAGCAGCAAGCTGATACAAGGAATCTCAGATTTTTCATCCCTTCTTTTCCAACCTTTCCAAGGGATTCTCTTAACTCCCCATGTAGTCTTTGTAAGAGTGATGTCTCGACAAAATACAAGTAAATAGACATTTAAGAAGAAATGGCAGTGGAGTTCCAGGAAAAATTCTGGAAACTCCCAAAACCATGAACAGTCCAAGTTAGAATGACTGTTAAGGACTTTGTTCCCTCCCACCCTGGCAGCCCCGATTTTCTTTTTCTTCCGGAAAGTCTGAATCTCTACTCTTTGGCAACAGATAGTTTCAGACAAATGAGTTTGGACGATCATCAAGGTTGTATATGGCAATGGGAGGATGTTTTTAGTGCAAAAAGAAAATGCATGGAGACCAGTTTGTGGATCCTTCTTTCCTAAACCTGATGTCCTTCAAGGATGCATCTGCAGTCCTTACATATGGGTTGTCCTACCTCAGGCAGCCCTTCGGTCGGCCGGATTCCAAAGTCTGGGTCCGGCGTCGGCTGATGTCGCCCCTTTCCCGACGTCACAGCGCTCGGGGTATAAAAGCGTCAGTCAACGCCATGTTCCTCAGTCTTTCTTGCCGCGAGGTGCCCGAAGCAGAAGCAGTTCGCAAGTGCCGGTCGGCCAGCTCCTGTGATTTCAGCTACCGAAAACTTCAAAAAAGCTAAGTACCCTGTTGGGGACTCTTTCTTGCCTCAGCCGATGTCAGATCAAACGCTTAAAGTTAATAATTGTTTATCTTGTGGGAAACAAATGCCTCATAAGGATTTCCACTCTTACTGCTTACCCTGCCTAGGCCCAGTTCGGACGATCATCAAGGTTGTATATGGCAATGGGAGGATGTTTTTAGTGCAAAAAGAAAATGCATGGAGACCAGTTTGTGGATCCTTCTTTCCTAAACCTGTTTGCGACAGCGCCCAAATAAAAAATTTTTCTTCACAGCCTGTTTCCTGTCCTTCCTCATTCAAACTTCCTTGCAACATCAGATGTAAACGATGCTTATCACATTTTTATTCATCTAGACTTCAGGTGTTTAAGGTTCTGTGTGTCTGGATCATATCGGTTCTCTGCCTTATCCTTTGGATTACCCACTGCACCACGTGTATTCATAAAGTGTCTAGCTCCAGTTATACTCATTGCAAGCTACAGGGTATTCACAGTTTCCATGTTTAAGCAACTTGCTTATCTTTGTAGATTATTTTTCAAAGTGTCCGTTATTTCTACCTTGGTTGAGAGTTCCTGTACACGAGCTGAGGTTCCAAGACAACATTCAAGTGTATTTCTTGACTCCTCACAACATTGTGTTTCTGGGATGTCAACTAGCGATCACGGTTCAAAGATCTGTTTTCTTCCACAGAAAAAAAAAATAGATCTATATCTAGATCTAGTTCTAGGGTTTTTCAACTCTATAGACTTCAGTCACTATGAGGGGAATATCTCATGATTGTAGGTCTCGTGGCTTTTTTGATTCACATGACACCACTGGCAAGACTCCACATGAGAAAAATCCAATGGTATCTGAAGTCTCTTTTCCAAGCAACTGCACCCCTTGTCTTTTCAGAACCCAGTGCCGGGGTTTGGTAGAAGGGAATTCACTTAGTGGAGACAACAGATATCTCTAAATGCTGATTTCCCCTTCTCCCTCCCTGTTCCAAAGCTGTCGGTCACTACAGATACTTCAGACTTTGATTGGGGAGCAGTTTCAGGAGGGATAAAAGTGCAAGATGCATGGGATACCAAGGACAGACACAAGCATATAAATATAAAGGAGATGCTTGCTCTGACTAAGGCAGTCAATTCTCTGAATTTGGTCCTTGAGACCTCTACAGATTCTTACAGACAGTACCACAGTCTGTGGTACATCAGCAACCAAACTTCTCCAGAAGACGGACTATTCAGGAAGTTCTGAATCTGGAATCCTCCGAAGGAAACCTGGGTAAAGGATGCCTTCTTTCCTTGGACAGGCTTATTTCTCTATGCTTTTCCCCTTTCCCCTCATCTCCATGGTGTTGCAGAAGATCAGGGAGGACAGGCCATCGATGACTTTGAGTACTACCTGGGCTAGAAGTGTGGTATTATTCTCCCTCCTGCTGATCCTTGTCAGAGAGAGACCTTTGGTGCTGCCCCAGCATGTGGAACTGTCTCATGACTGAGGATCTGTCATGCATCCCAACCCGAAGACCTTGATTTTGGAATGATGGATGATCTATTTCTCATCCCCACCAGGCACATAGGTTTAGAGGTAAGCACTAGGCAACCCGTCTCGGGACTGTTACAGGCCCAGCCCAAAGCCCGTATTTAAATGTTGCCTTCAGTTTCAAGGACAGCAGTACAGGGTAGACCATTAGAGAATCTGAGGCTGCCCATCCCGATACTTTACATTTACCTTGAAGGGAGCAGGGATGATACTGTTCTTGACATTTAGTGAAAGGTTGTTCCAGAGGTGTAGATTGGTGTGTGAGATTCATATCCCCAGTTAGTGTCTTGTCTCTCTGTTGATGATGGTTTAGTTCCTTTAAACAGGTATTTGAGGAGTCATTTGTTCTCTGATGGAGTAGGTGGTCAGAGAAAGTTGGGTCTTTCATAACCTGAAAGGTTGCACACTGCTCCCCACGCAAGTCTGTAAGAAACTGAGTATGGGGAAAGGGGTACCAGTCTATCCTGATTACCAAGACTTTTGTTTGAGGCCACTGATCTTTAATTAGAAACCTCTGAAGTTAAGTGATGCCCATTCTGGCATGTATTTGTACGTATTACATGCAGTAATGGGCCTGATGAGATGCAAGTAAAGAGGAATTAAGACAACTGTGCATCTGCCTTTGGTAAGTAGGTGTACCAGATTTAAGGCTTTCCTGACTACTGTGGAGAAATGATGGTCAAAAGGTAAGGAATTCTCAACAAGAGTGCCTCAGTTTCTTATGATGGTGTCTGATTGGAGAGAAGTGTGACCTGTATGTTATGGGAAAATGTTTAATTTGCCAAAATTAAGAATAGTACTTTTTATTTTTTATTTTTTACATTTAATTTGTGATCATTGTCCATGCAACAGCTGCTAGTATGGTTTTTAACATGGCCTAATCCATGTTAAAGCAACAGTGAGTCTGTGGAAGATTGAATAGCAGATTTCAGTTTGCACTCGTGAACAAATTTAGATAGCCATAGACCAGGAGTGTTGGCCTGATAGTTTGAGAAACAAATGGCAAATAGGCGAGAGCCCAACACTGTTCCCTGTGGTAAGCCAGTGGTAACTTTTTTTTAGTTTCTAAAGTGGCACCTATTTCTAACGAAATTGGTTCGGTCAGGCAACCATTTAGATAGTCACTGCATTGCATCAAAGTCAAAGTAAACTTTATTGTTGATCAGATGTACACAGCAATGCAAGCTGAATGAAATTATGTTGCTTTGGTCCCCATGCAAGACATAACAATGAACATAGTTTGACAGACTAATGCACGTGCAGTAATTAAAATATTAACAACACAGTAAATGACCACAATTGGACAGGAATACATTAGACAATATTATACTAGTAGGTATTGCAAGACTATGACTTCTTAAGGAGTTATATTCAGATTTACAAGTTTGTCTAAATGCCTGCTTAAGGTATAGTGTGCAATGTCTAGGCCAGGTCCGTGTATGCTGCATATATTCCATAAACACTGTCCATTGCTTTGGTGAATTTTTCAAAGGAATTAATGCAGTTAGAGACGGGACCTTCCTTTGGCAAAGCCAAATTGATGAGGGTCCAGGGTTAATAGAATTTCAGTGTATATCTTTTCATATGAGGCTAGATAGACTAATGGTTCTGTAGTTACTAGGTCTTTTGTTGGGACTCTTGTGCAGTGGCATAACTTAGCTTTTTTATTTTTAGTACTGATACTCAGGCAACCTGGTATGTTATCAGGGCCCATAATATTAGATGGTGGTAGCATTTGAGAAGGCTGACTTGACTTGTTCCATTGTAAGTAGTGTGTGGATGTAACTGTGTATTGTTTGGTATTGCACCAACTGTGGGTGGAATAAAATTTGCACTAATTCTGTCAACTAGTATATTTTCTGTTAACTTTGGGTCAGAGTGGGCAGTATTACTGTGGATTAGCTCTAGACATTGGTGTTGATTCTTAACTTCCTGACATAGTTAAGGAAAGAGTTGTAGCTATTTTTAGTTTAACTACCTATTTTAAGTTAATATACTCCTCTTTTAACTTCCTTGTGGCTCCCTTACGCTGTTTGCTTGTTTGCATAAGTTCATAGATGTGTACTGGGCTAATGGCCCTGGCACCTTTACAAGCCTAGCCCATAGAAGTGCCCTGGCATTATGCCGCCTGTCGTTAGTTCCCAGTGCCTCTATCAGGTAGAGCCACTGGAGTGATCCCTGGGGTGAACTTCCTATATAGATTCATAAGTATGCTCTTAAGGTGGGTTGAATGGAACTTTTTATAAGCATTTAGAATTTATATTTTAAGGGTAATCCACCACAAGGTGTTTTCTGAAGATGTAGTGTACTTATTAAGGAAGGCCAGAAAATCGTATGGAAAAAAGTTCTGTCACTGGTTCCTGAAAAAGAGGACGGCAGACAAGTAAAGTGCAGTTGTCAGGAGTCCTCAGCTACCTGTTGCATCTTTTCAGGTATCTTGTGCGTCTATAAAAGTAAATGCTTCAGCCATATCTGCCTGTCTGCCTCTGTCTTCCAGCATATTCACAGCTGCTTATGAAGCAGTCCCTTAAGGGAGTCCTCCATTTAAGCCCCACCACCCTCCCCAGGGAAGAATTGCCTCCACTCCGGAACCGTAACTTTACATTAGAAAAACTAACCTTTCCACCCTTTGAAGTAGCTTTTTCTAACCTCTATGAAGATGTTGTAATGGAAGACTGCCTTACTGATAGCCTTAATCTCTGCTAAGCAGATAGCTGTATTGCAGTCCCTCATCTGTAAAGATCCTTTTTTTTTGTTTTTCCATAAGGACAAACTCGGTTTACACAATAACACAACAGTTATGTTGTGTGTGAATAGCTAATTGGTTGTCTGACATAACCCTTGTGGCTGGAGTCACACATGTCCCTTCTGAAAGGAAAAAGTTATACCGGTGGTGTATCACAACCCATTTTCAGGCCATCTTCTGTTTGGTATCTATTTCTGAAGTCTTAAGGCCAACACTTCTGTCCTGTTGCTAATTATGTTTGCAGATTACTATAAAGTGGGTTTTGTTATTTGATCTTCCATTGAATTACAGATGCTCCAACAAGTGTTAGACTGTGTTAACAATTAGAGCAAGGACAGTGGTCTCAAATTAAAAGTGAAAAATTTGGTATAGTAGTTAGAAAAGCCCACGTGTCACACACACTTTCAAAAGGCATCTTTTCTAGATCCAAAGACGCTTTGATTTCCCTTTACTTTTTATCTCACCAGACCCGTTATTGAATATAATGCCTCATTTGTCACATTTGTATATGCATGTCACTCAACTTAACAAACCGCAGAGTCCTATCTAAAGATCAGTGACCTCAAAAATCTTAGTTATCATGACTGACTGGCATCATGTCTCTCTACTCAAGTCTGATATGAATTATTCCATGGAGTTGTGTGTCTAGGCTTTCTGAATGTGAGAGATCTGATCCTGTTTGGCCTATTTCATTGCAGAACAAATGGATGTTCTTCGTGTTTCACTGTTGCAGTCATTACATTTGGGTTATCTGCTTGCAGTAGCCCTCAGTCGGCCTGATTAACAAAGTCTTGGGTCCTGAGTCAGTTGCTGTCCCTTCTTCCATGACGTCAGGCCATCAGGGGTATAAAACATGCAGCCAATGCCAATTACATCAGTCCTTCTTGCCGTGCGGAGCCCGAAGCAGAAGCAATTCGCAAGTGCCGGTCGGCCGACTCTTGAAATTTTCGTTTTCGAGTTTCAGCACCCCACTGGGGAAACTTTTTCTTGCTCCTTACCGATGTCAGTAAAAGTTAATAATTGCATTACTTGTGGAAAGCAAATACCTCACAAAGATTTTAATTCGTACTGTATTCCTTGCCTAGGCCCTGACCACGACGTACCTTGATGTCAGTTTTGTGCCTTATTTAATCAGCGCACTATCCGTCGTCTGTGTATTTTCACCTCTAAATATTTCGGTTCTCTGTTTAATTATCCAGAAATGTCGTTGGTTAGCCATCCAACTACCGGGATTCCGAAAAAATGTAAAGATGAAGACAGAGACAGGCTGTCTAGATCCAAAGCTGCCGACGACGCTTCTCCTAAGCCAGTCGCCATTTTGCCAGTACTCAGTGAGGTGCTTTTGCAGCCCCTGATACCCGCTACATCTGATTTGCAGGCCTCTACTGAGACCCATTTGGAGTCTGGTATGCCGTGAGATGCTTCAACTGTGGAACCTGCGGATGTTTCTACCTTGGATGGATCCAGAGCTGCTGTGCAGGCACCCTACAGACTTGCATATTAAACCAACGCCTCCTTCTTCATTTAGGCCTAAATCTCGAACCATGCCTAAGAAACAGACGCCCAGGCTGCATGCTCAGGCCTCTATGCCTAAAAAACAATGATAAGAATGGCTGAAGATCTTATAACTCTAATCAGGGGAAGCCAACACCCCCTTCTAAGAGACCTAGGACTGAAGTTGTTTATGAATCTTCTGACCGATTTCTCAGATTCTTCTGATGATCTGGATTTACCCTTGTCTACTTATGAGGATTCTGATGCAGACGACTCTATTCCCTCTGCTTCCCCTCCAGAGGATTTTTCTTTTGGTGAAACCTTGCATACTCTAAGGGAGCATTTCCACTGGAAAGCCAGGATTTTTCTTATTCAAAAAAGTGGCTTAGGAATTTCTTACTCCTGCCTCAGCATAGGCCTTTAGCTATACCTCCTGTACTAGCATTGTTGATGATGCCTTTTTGAAATCCAGTTTGGCCACTGAATCTTTGCCTCCTGCTCCCAGAAAACCTGACAGATATTACAGGGTTCCTGATTCACACAAGTTCCTTTTTAAAAATCATATTGCGGATCCAGAGACTATCTCACAGGGACCCAAGGGCATTAAAGCTTCTACTGCTAAAAATCATACCTCTTCTGATAGAGTCTTCAGGGCACTGGATAGATGGGGTAAGGTGGTTTACACTTCTGCAACCTTGGCCATTAGGGCTTTAAACTGCTAGTTTCATATGTTAAAGTATCAACAACATGTTATTGGATTGCTTAAACAGAAAATGATGTTGATTCCTGACTGTGCTGAAAATAAAGAATTACAGGATTTAATGCATTCTGCTGAACAGGTTGGAAAACATACTTTGCAATGTGGATTTGATTCATTAGAGGCCTCTTGCAGGGCTGTGGTTACTGGGTCTGTGCTCAGAAGGCATGCTTGGCTTAAGGAGCAATCTTTGCCTGATCATTTTAAAGCTAAACTGTTGGATGCTCCCTTAAATCAGAACCACCTGTTGGCAACAAAGCTGAGGAAGTTCTTAAAAAGATGGAAGACAAAGCTAAATCTATGCAAACTGTTAAAGATTTCTTACACGTTCAGCCTCCTAACGTTAGTAGGCATTGGCCCTCTAAGAATTGGTCCTTTCCAGCTCCTTCCAGGTCTTCTCAATCCAAATCCAGACACAGCAGAAACCCCAGGTTTCAGTCCCAGGGGACACACAAGACTAAGCAGTGGGGGGTTTCCACATCCTAATCTGGGAGTAGTAACCCCCCCCCCCCGTATGGAAAACTGTCTCAATGACTTGCTTTTAAAACTTCCAAGCACTTCCCAACTGAATGCTCCTGTAGGCGGAAAGATTGGTCTGCAGGCCAAAAACTGGGAACTCATTACCCAGGACAAATAAGTTTTAAATATAGTGTCCCAAGGATACAGATTTCACTTCCACATGTTACCAACACCAAGCGGGTGGCCAGATCTTCCTCCAAATCAGTGGGCAGAGGCCCAAAATCAAGTAATCTCTCTCTTAAGCATGGGGGCTATTCAGTTAGTACCAGAAGAGGAAAAGGGACAAGGTTTCTATTCGAGACTTTTCCTAGTACCCAGAAAAGACAACACATGGCGTCCTATCCTGGACCTTTCTACTCTAAACACCTATTTGGTAATTCCAAAATTCAAGATGCTGACTCTTCACCAGCTACTTCCTATGCTAGGTAAAGATGCATGGTTGGCAACACTAGACTTAAAAGAAGCATACTTGCACATCCCTATCAGGGAGTCTTGCAGAAGATAGCTACGCTTCAAAGCAGTCTACATGCACTATCAGTTCTCTGCACTGCCCTTTGGCTTATCTACTGCGCCCAGGGTATTCACAAAGTGCCTAGCTCCAGTCATTGCATTTTGCAGGCAAAGAAATATTCAAATATACCCATACCTGGACGATTGTCTATTTCAGGCAGAAAGTCTGGACATACTTTTGAATAGTCTGGACTTTGTTCAAAGGATGTTGACTTGTCTGGGGTACACCATAAATCAAAAGAAATCACACGTGGTACCTTGTCAACAAATTATATTTCTGGGAGCAAGCTTGAATACAACTTCCCAAATGGCTTTCCTCATGCCAGAGAAACGGATTCATTTGATAACCTACTTCAAACAAGTGGCCACAAAAACCCAGTTATCTGCAAGGCAAATACTGCAAGCCTTGGGGTTCATGGCCTCCTGCATTCTTCTAATTCCATATGCAAGACTGCATATGAGGAAACTACAATGGTATCAACATTCTCAGGATCTAGAAGCAATGATTCCTATCATACCTTGTCTACGCCTAGAGTTCCTTTGGTGGGCAGAGACTTGCCACCAAAACAGGGGCAACCGTTCGCACTACCTCCTGCTACCCAAACCTTAACAACAGACTATGCATGGGGGGCTCACCTGGCAGGGAAGTGCATTCAGGGCAAATAGAATCCAAGTCAAATGCACCTGCACATAAATCAAAAGGAAATGTTAGCTGTAAAGAATGCCCTGACAGCCTTCAAGGACCACATTCTTCCAGGACAACTAATGGTAAAGACGGACAACACCACTGTCATGTGGTACATAAACAAGAAGGGGGGGTACATATTCTTACCCCCTCTGCAGACTAGTCATGGCCTTGTGGAACATAGCCTTGAGCTACCGAGTGAATCTACAAGCTCAATTTCTGCCAGGAAAACTAAATACACTGGCAGACGGACTAAACAGAAACCTCATGGACCAACACGAGTGGAAACTAGAACCAAGGATTTTCAGCATGTTGACATTAAATGGGGGAGCCCAGATATAGACTGTTTGCCTCCCCCCAGAACCATCAATTGGACAAATTTTGCACAAGGATTCCCCACAAGCTAGCTTGGAAAGTGGATGCTCTATCCTTCAGCTGGAAAAAAATATCAGTTTATGCCTTTCCTCCTCTGCTTCTGCTCTCCAAGGTACTACTAAAGATCAAACAGGACAAGCCAAGGACGATTTTAATTGCCCCAGACTGGCCGCGCCAACACTGGTACCCCCTCTTGCGCAGTGTGTCATGCTTGGCCCTATGGCACCTGCCTCAGACCCCCTTCCCTGTTGTCTCAGCAGGAGAACCAGATTCTGCGCCATCTGCTGCAAACCCTGAACCTAGCAGCCTGGCTAATTACCTAATCTCTCCTTTACCACCCCTCAGTAAATCAGTGATGGATATCATTTTAGAGGCAAGGAGGGGCTAGTACTAGGAAATCTTATGCTGCAAAATGGAAAAGATTCTGTGCCTGGAACCAATCTCAAGGAATGAACGCAGCAGTGCCCAATTTACCTCAGATTCTACAATACTTGACTGAGATGTTTCATAAGGGCTTGTCCTTTTCCCTCCATCAAAATTCATGCCTTAGCCATTTCAGCTCATTATAGCACAGAGCCTTCCCTCTTCTCTCACCCACTGCTCAAGCAGTTCCTCAGAGGGGTCAAAAATTTAAGGCCACCCAGGAGAGCTCCAACTCCAGCCTGGGACCTCAACTTTGTCTTGGAGAAACTCACTCTTCCTTCTTTTGAGCCAGCTGCTACTGCAGATTTAAAATTCCTTTCTTGGAAAACAGCTTTCCTTTTAGTGATCACTTCAGCAAGAAGGGTATCTGAATTACAGGCCCTTATGGCAGTGGAGCCTTTCATCATTTTTCATGCGGACTGGGTGTCCCTCAGAACCAACCCCTCCTTCATGCCTAAGGTGGTATCCAGTGTGGCTCTTTATCAGTCCATTAATTTGCCTACCTTCTTTCCTAACCAACAGAACAAAGGGGAACAAATACTGCACTCCTTAGTTGTGCACAGAAAACTTAGATTCTACTTGGACAGGAATAAACCTCAAAGGAAATCTGAACAACTGCTGGTGGCATTTGCTGCAGGGACAGAGGGGAAGGCTATTTCAAAGCAAACTGTTTCAAAATGGATAGGCCATTGCATTCATTTCTGCTATAAGCACCATGGTAAACCTATCCCACAGGGCATCAGACCCCATTCAACCAGGGCTTCATCTACCTCTACAGCTTTTCTCAGGGGCGTCCCTACCAGGGAAATCCTAGAAGCTGCTACCTGGAGTTCTGTACATATTTTCACCAAGCATTATCATTTGCCAATTTTCTCTAAATCCAGAGCTGGCTTTGCCACTGCAGTTTTGCAGGGCCTTATAGCTGGTCCCTAATTCTATTTAAATTCCTCCTCCCCAACCTTAGCTTTGGGAATCTACCCAAATGTAATGACTGCAACAGTGAAACATGAAGAACATAGTACAGTTGTGTACACTTACCATAAATGTAGATGTTAGAGTGTATTCACTGTTGCAGTCCTGGTTACCCTCCCTCCAGCCCCCTTTCTTCTTTTGGCTATACCTCTACTCTCTCTTACTATGCTCTGAAAGCTTTTTGGTGTATTTGCTTTTTTGTTGGCGGTATATCCTTGTATTTATAGATTTAATTGCTTCCCATTAGGGGGGGGCATCTTACATCTGTGGCAAAAAAAACGTATGTAATGGCATCGGCTGCATGTTTTATACCCCTGACGGTCATGGAAGAAGGAACAACAACCGCCGTAGGACCCAAGACTTTGTTAATCAGGCCGACTGTGGGCTACTGCAAGCAGATAACCCAAATGTAATGACTGCAACAGTGAATACACTCGAACATCTGCATTTATGGCAAGTGTACACCACTGTACTTTCCTCAAATACCCCACTTAAAAGAACTAAACCTTCATTGACAGCTAAGTCACATTAGTGTGTTAGAGTAATATCCTAACATATCCTCACCTGTGTGTGTGTATGTATGTGGGGGGGGGGACTCTTTCTTCATGTCAAGCAGAGTACAGAGTTGCACCCTTGCCACCTCCAAGGTAAACCTAAATAATTGGATGAGCAGCTTCAAATGCTGTCCTGGTGTGTCTCATGCTGCTGTCTTTGAGGCTGGAAGTAACTTTGGAATGTGGGTCATTGCCTGGGCTTATAATGATCTGCAAACTGATTGCCCCATACTTCCCAATGAACTTATTCATGCCCAGCGTAGTGACAGAACTTTCCCCTAAGTTAGGCAATCCACCTACCAGTTTTTTTCCCATCCCCACAAAGCTGAGGTGAGAGAGTGTTGCATCCCATTGATGTGCACAGGCAGATCAGATTTTGTTTGGGCAGAACAAAATCAGAATGAAAGTCAGACTAGTTTTTTTTGGTACCTTTAAAGCAGTTAAGTAACAGGTAATTTCTAAATGGATTACTAACTGTATTACTTTTGCAACATGGAAAACCAGTCTGTCAGTGCCCACTCTCCTAGGACCATGGCTGTTGTAATATCTTTCTTAAGAGGAGTCTTCACCCAAACAATCATGGAAGCAGTAACATTTTCTGTTCACACCAGCAAGGACGGCACAGTGGTGCAGCGGTTGTGTTGTCGCCTCATAGCAAGAGGTTTTCCAGTTTGATTCTCAGCTGGTGTGCCTTCTGTGCGGAGTCTGCATGTCTTCCTTGTGTTCGTGTGTTTCCCCCGGGTGCTCCAGTTTCCTCCCATGTTACAAAGACATGCTTCTGGAGCATTTCTCCCAGGGCCTTCACTGAAAATTTGGCTTCGTTCCAAGTTAGACTTTCCTGGTAAACAAATGTTAAAATAAATAGTCATTGCAACTCGGGGTCCTTGTCCAGGACCAGGGCAGGGTTTGTTTCTGCCAGCCTGCAGCGGCTGCTTTCTCTTGCCCCTGTTACAAGCCAACTACCCAACACTGCCAAACTCTGGAAGTTAGCCCATGAGTCAGTGCTACTACAGTGAACTATGAAGAACATTGTACAGCTGTGTTAGGAACTTAACATAATTGTAGATTCTGTGTTGCAGTGCCAGTTTGTAATCTAAAAGTATTATACATTACTAACTTGTCTGTGCTTTCCATGGACAAGGGTGAAGTATGGGTTATGTTTTGTCCCTCTTTGGTTAGTGCTGCGAATTTTTTTTTTTTTTTTTTTTTTTTTGCCACTATGTCAAGCTAAGGTTTGGTGCATTCTTATGTGTCCTTATGATGATTGGCTAATGTGCATGCTCTCATTGACTTTAGTCATGATTTTGAGCCATTATGCTTATAGAGTGTACTTGCAAGGCTGTTCCCAGAGTTTAATTTTGTGACAGGCTTAGTTGTCTCCACTGCAGCATCCCCACACACTCCCCTACTCAGGAGTCACTTTCTTCATTGCCTTCATCTTCCTGCCTGAAAGGTTGAAACTCCATCAGTCTATTGCTGTCTTTTTTCCTGAGTTTTCTCCTCCAGTATTGGGACCAGTACTCAGTTCTAGGTCATTTTATATGCAGTCTTGGTCCCTGTGTGCTGCAGAGACAACTAAAGCCCTTCGGTTTTGTTTTGTCCCTTGATCAGAGTTTGAGAAGCTGTGTACTCATTTAGGTATGTGGTTAATTTTTCTACTACTTAGCTCTTCTGGTTTTTATTCTTGTGTCATCCATATTCTGTTTGAGCATGCCATGAAAAAGAACATTCTTCCCAGTTTGGGTAATGGAAGGCCGTAGATAAAGCCTTTAATTGCATGTTTGGTGCACTCCATTTACCTTGTTTTCCCTTTAATGTATGTCAGTCATAGAGGCAAAAACTGAACTTTTGCTGAGGCTTTTCTTATTTGATGAACTACTCCAGGCTATTCAAGATGATCCCTTTGAGGTAATGTGATTTTTGGTGAGCATTCAGTGGGAAGGGAGTAAAGCTCTTTACATTGTTTCCCATATGTATAATAGTACTCCTTCCTTCTCCACTAAAACTCTGTAGTTTAGGAAGCCGAAGGCAGACAGCAGTTAGACTACTTGTTAAGAATTAGATGGATTCCTTCCCAGTTCTCTGTGGATGTCTTTCAGCAGTCTTGCCTGTCTTTCAGGCTTACTACTGGGGGGTTAGTTATTTCTGTCACACTGTGGAAGGGTGTCATTTAGGACATGTGCGTTCTCATCTAAGAAAGAGGCTGTAGTCTAGAATTGTTTGGACTGCCATTGGTCCATCCTTCTGTATCGGGTCATTTAGTGCTAGAGGAGCTACTTGGCATATAGTACCTGTCACTTCTTATCAAAGGGGCAGATGAGACCCTTGAGGGAAACAGTGAAGTGAGTTCTGCTACATTGTGTTCCTGATGTCCATCAAGTTGTAAGAGGGGTCCCATCCTGTTTTAGGCTTTTACTTGAGTGAACCTTTATGTAGCCATTTTTCTGATCCTGCTATCGCTACACTCACTATGCTTTTCAGTGGTTCTTGAAACAAGGTGCAAGCTTTGTAGTCAACCACACTTATGGGTGATCACTAATGTACAGGTATGTTATCTTTTTAGCTCAAGATTACATTAGCTTGGGGATTTCTACACTCCCTGTGATAGTTGTCTTAGTTGACATATTGTGTATTTATACATGCATTTACACACATGCATGCGCACATACATACGCGCACACAAGTGTGTGTGTGTTTTTTGGCTTGCTGTCGAATGCTTGATGCTCGGAAGGCCAAGTGGAGCATTCTGAAACCTTTCCCCAAAACTTGGCATGCTGAATACTGGCAAAGCCAAAAACTATTTCGTACTCAAAAACACCTTACCACTCTGAACCCAGGGTCAAGCGCTAACATGAGTCCGGAATGGGGGCAACTTCGATATTCTGTAATGTCAGTATTTAGCATTCCGTCAGGCAGAATGCAGAGTTCACACAGCTGGTTTCGACCTTCCAAGCATTGAGCATGTGATTGTCAACCATATTTTTAAGTAGCATGAGTGTGGGGCATAGAAACTCTCCTTGAGATCAGATGTGGTATGATGATGATTTCTATCTTTTTATGATCAAACTTGTATCAGTAACAGAGAGGACTTGCATTTTAGTTGTGGAGCCTGATAAACTCCGTACTTACCACTGGCACCAACATCTGGTAGGTGAACGGGGGAGGATCTTTTTTGGGGAAAGTTGCTGTAGAAGTTAGAAGTAAGTTATAACATTTAGGCTTCATCAGCTAAGCTGTGATGAGCTTGACATTTCCTCAGGAGCAGTTTCAGTTCCTGTGAAGTCTTGGCAGTGGTTTGTGCTGGTTAAAAGCTGATGGTAGTTTGGGTGATACAACCATATGTAACTGGTGTTGTTTTTGTTTTCTGTCTTGAGTTCAAGGATACTAACTTAGCAGTGAGTTGTATGCCTGTTACAGGAATGTTTCCATTGTGGACGTCTGTGCTTTGACCATCTGGTTGTCACTGCACAGTTTTACCAACTGCAGTTGTTAAGACCTTCATTCCAGAAATGGTGCACTCTTTAGAAGGATATTCCTGTAAGGCTTTCTGCCCTGAAACCATTCTTTCTGCCTGTAAGGCTCTTTCCCCTCCCTTTTGGAGGTTGCATTTTTGTGAGAAGGTTATTGTTTGTGGTTCTAAGTGTTCCACGCACTGTAGAAGACCCTTCAAAGTAGGATGCATCAGATAATGAGTACTCGCTGTTTCAGTTTATCTTTAAGAAGGTCCTCTGCAGTAGGAACTTTTGTCTTCCTCTGTAGCATGGGAGGCGCCAGCTGCGGTCTTTTTTTTTCCATTAAGTTCTGTAAATAAAATTATTTTATATAATTTTATAAAATTGTCATGTGTCTTTTTTGCAAGAGCATCCAGTTTTTGATTGTGTCACTGACTGAGGTGCATAACTGTGGTGCAGTGAGGCTTTATGTTGTCTAAAGGAGATGTGTACACTTGGTATAGAGGGTTGAAATGTAAAGAACCTCATGAAAGTGCACAAAGCATGAAGCAGTCAAGTTCAATGTGTTCCACCCATTCTAGATGGTACTCTCAAAGATCAGCTAACAAGGCGAGTACTTGATCTCTTGTTAATTCAGATATTTATGCATTGTCATGATTAGGAATATTTAGCAGCTTTAAGTCAAAGATTTGTATGTTTTGTTTTTGTACGTCTTTAAGTTGAGAACTAGAGGTAAAATCTTTGGCAGTTGATTTAGCAGCATGTAAAATACTTAGCAAGTCAGTGGGCATTCCTTTTTTGTGTGCATCATATTGTCCATTGTCGTTGAATTCATTGTGATCATGACAGATGTAGTTGTACTGTAGTAACTGTAAAAAATCACACTGCATCAAGTATTGAGATTATTTTGCTTATGTTTCTGCTGTTTATACAGAAAACAGCTTTTCAAGAAATTATATTGTGATGTTTTTCTTACTTGCATACCGTAAAAGCCTTGATCTTTTCTAGTTTTTTTCTACAGTCGTGGTGCTCTTGCAGCAGGAGGAGCTGGGACTCCGTGGGAACTAAGACTTGGATGATGCACTGCCATATGCGTACAGTCCATGCACAACACAAACAACAATGCCAGCACTGGCTAATTCAGCTTCTGCTTTATAGAGCAAGTTGTGATGGGCAAAAACTTGAAACTTAAGTCTGTTGTTTTTCCGTAAAACAAAAAATGTCAGCACTGACTAACTCAGCCTCTGCTTTTAGGAGCAATTTAGGATAGTGAGCCACTTTGGCTTCAAGTTTGCCTAGCAAAATATGTATGGGCTTGCATCATAAAGTAATTCTTTATAATTAGCATTTTATGTAAATAATCTGGCTTCATACTAATGATCTACAGCAGGACCTACTTAATGAATTGTAGTTTAAGATGTGAGACATGACTTCTTGACTTAATGCAGTTTTGGTTCAGGTTGCAGTAAATAAGTGAAGTTCCTTAAAACGATCCTTGCAGTACAAGGCACAGGTATTAGTGATCGTGTACAGGCACAAAAAAAAAAAAAGTAACATCTCCACCTGCCATTTCAGAATTAGGCCAGATTCTAATGTTTGTAATAAAGGTTTGCATATGGTGTTTCCTCTTTGTTGGTCGCAGAGTTCCATCGAAACATTAAGGAATTTAAAGCTTCTTTTTGCACCCTTAGTAGTCTGTAGGTGATGCAGGCTCCAGAAGTTTTTTTTCCCAAAGTAGTTTTACATCTTAATCGTCAGTCCCTCGGCATTCTCTCTACTGTCAGAGCTAGAGCCCTTGCCTGAGACTCTCCCATCTGTGAAGCAGCAGTATAGCTCTTAGAGGATAGTATGGTAATCTGCAGATTTTACTGCTCATCTTGCTTCATGATCTCCTAACAGTGGAATGCGTTTATAAATTATTTAATTATTCCTTCTCCTTATGCAGTGCATTTTCCTTTTTTATTAGCTGCCACATTTGTACGTCTTATTCTCTACAATTTGCTATAGCCTTTTCATGTAGATGGCAAAAAATAAAATGAATAAGCACAGGCATCTGTCTAGTTCCAACTTTGCCACAAGAAGAATTTTTTTTGTATTTCTTAATTAGCTTATTTCTCTGTAGCTAAGGCTCTCTAATTATTTTTAACTAATGTATTTCTTTATATTTGTGTAAATAATTCTCTTTGAATATGGTATCTTCTTCGATAGTATGACTTTGTAACTACTGTTCTCTCATGTATTTTTCTTTCATTTTTATTTTTTTCTTTTATAATTGTATATTATAAACATTTAAATGTTACTGTGGAGCTTTTCTCCCCGGTCCTCTGCTGAAAATGGAAATATATCCCGTTGGACTAGCCCGGTTAACAAATGTAAAATAAATAAGTAAATAAATAAATAGATAAATAAAATAAAGTTCCAACTTTGCCACAAGTGTTGAGGAAAAATAGAGAAACTAGTAGTTTTAAAACTTCATTGATGAGCTCAGTCACAATAATTTTTAAAAATCATGAAACCCAGGTAGTGTTCCAAAGCAGCAAGCCTTTATTCGTCACAGCCTGTGCTTTTCGTTTGAAGACCTTACTCTTGTACTTTTTTTATGGCGGTATTTTATAGCGGTAATAAATCGTCCCTGTATCATTACTGTTTTCTGGCGAGTCTAATCAATTTTCTGATTCAGGGTATACATTTTGACAAGCAGAGCTTCCAGACTGTACTCACTGGGACCTTTTTGTCAGAGTAAAAGGAGACTACATGGTTGTGATTATAGGTTCCTTGTAACTGCCATTTGCTTCTTGCATGATGATCCTGTTAGAAGAGGGAAGGGAGGGTTGTATACTGGCCAAAGCTAACCGTATAAATAAGGATTCCCTTCAGGGATCAAGTATCAGTAAAGCAAGCCAGAGTTGATCTTATGAAAAATATGATCCTTCTGGAGCTTAGTAGTTTTGTAGTCCCATCAACCCAGTCTCTTTACTAATTGACCACCCTCTTACAGCTGACCAGTGACTTACTGAAGCATCACATTTTCATGTGCTAAATGTTAGATTCTGCAACAGTTTACTTTTGGTGTCTCTGTGATCATTTTATTTCCCATGGATAATTTAAATTTAGGTCTCTTCTTTCTGATATCATAGTCACCTAATTCTCTCTCCATTAATTGGCACATGTTGCAAAGAGCCTTCCTTTTAGGGCTAGCATCAGGTGGTTGCAATTTTGAGGACCAGTGTTCTTAAATTTATAGGCGATTGCAAGGCTTGCAGTCAAAGGGGACCATTGAGGACCTAGCTTAAATTTCCAGTTATCTCCAAGCAGTGTCTGGTTAAGTGACTTGCTCAGGGTCACACAGGCAAATGAGGACTGAGGGAATTGCAGTGTACCACAGAAACTACAGCTCACAGCCTTCATCCCTTGCAACAACTTCCAGCTAGTTTTGCCTTTGTCATGTGGAGTGGTTTATCTCTCGTCCCCTTCCTGTTTGACATGGCTCAACAGGATATGTTCTGGCTCCCTATCAGAAGGGCAGGACCTGTAATTGAGTTTGCAACTTAACATTGGATGTCCTTCTATTCCTGTGTTGCAGTATTCTTAGTGTGGGATTCCCTGCCTCAGGCGACCCGAATGTCTGCTCCTATCCAAAAGCTTAAGCCTGGTTGCTGTAGGTGCATGGGATGTCACATGTAGGGCCATAAACGGGGACCTTTAAATGTGACGTCTGCACGCACAGACCTCAGAACTTTTCAGCTGCAGACATCACATCAATCACTTCGCTTCTACTCTCGAAGACTTCTAAAAAGCTAAGTACCCCGTTGGAGAAATTTTCAGTTTCTTTTGCTTGAGCTTGGTTAGCTGTAGTTATCACAGCCGATGTCAGCTAAGAAGGGCAAATGCCGTTGCGGGCGTCCGATACTGCATAAAGATACTCACTGCATAAAGATACTCACTACCATTGCATCTTTTGTCTAGGGAAGGAACACGACCATACTGCTTGTTCTATTTGCCAATCTTTTTGTTCCGAAGACCCTTAGTAGCAGTCTAGCCACCCTTAATTTATATTTAGAGAACCAGCAACTCAAAAAGCTTGTGTTCAGGATGGATCCGAATTGGTCGTTCTGACTGAACCACTATGGAAAAAGGCCAAAGTTTGCAAGCCTACCTCTGTTGCCTCTCTGCCATCGGCCGTCCCACCAGCTTCCGATCTAGGTGTTGAGGGACGCCCGATTTAGCAGTCTACTTCGGCTCCCGCCGAGGAAGCCGCTTCAGGAGTAACTGCCTGTGCTTCCTCTGAAACAGCCCATTGTCGGTCCCTACCAATGTTGAGGGAGAACCAGAAACAATTGGACGACCGACCAGGATACCAGTACCTGAAGCCCAGGCCTTCTCCCAGACCTACGCCTTCTAAGCGAAAACAAAAAACAAACGCCTGACTCCTGCCCCTGAAGGAGTCCCAGACTGACAATCATTTTCATTGGTTTCCAGACTGACAATCATTTGCTAACTCCTTGATGCAGGCTTTTATGGCTCTTAGGCAAACAACCTCTTATCCCTCCACTATTCCAGTCCTAGGCCTGCCTCTGCCACTTCTCTCCCCTTGCCTACTACCCAAGAAGGAGAGGAGAATTTAGAACCTTACTAATCTTCTGATGAGTCTGTTTCTTATCCCTCACAAATTGCGTCTCCTCTGGAATACTATTCCCCAGATGAGGAATCTATTGAAGGGGACTCCCCACCAGAGGGTATTACCTTTGGGGAAACATTTATTAAGATGAAAGTATACTTCAAATGGGACACTACCCAGATGACTGACACCCAGAGGAGCTATTATGAACTCCTTCAAGTGGAATCACCCTCCCCGTCAGTCATCCCACCTGTCCTGCCTATCTGAATGCTTTCACATCTGCATCCAAGAGTCCAGACTCACAACCACCTGCTCCTAAGAGATGGACAGGTTCTACAAAGTGCCTGATGACCAAAAATTCTTAGTTAAACCTCCCATGACAGACCCTGCAGTGATTGCTGTCTCCCCTGACAAGCAATCCAGGCAGATATCTTCATTTCATCTGCCCACTGATAAGGATATTAAAAGCATGGACAGAATTGGGGAAAAAAGTGTACAACTCCACCACACTGGCCTTCCGCGCTATCACTTACCAAACTTACATGGTAAAATATGCCCTGGACCTAGTTTCACAAACCTCCAATCTCTTGGCTGCCACCCCTGACTGCCCTATTAAATCTGAGATGGTGTCTAAACTGGCACTGGCTTTTCAGGTAGCCAGACATTCCATTAGGTGCAATTATGATGCCACAGAGGCCTCTGATAGGTCTGCAGCTTCTGCTTCAGTTCTCCGCAGATAATCTTGGTTTTACCTTCAACCTCTCCCAGAGGTTTTCAAATCTAAAGTTAGGTACACCCCATTAGACCATAACCTCTTGTTTGGCAAACAATCTCTAGAACTTTTTAAAAACCTGCAGGAGAAAAGTAAGGAGCTGCAGGACATCAAACATTTGCTTGTCTCCCATTTCCCAAGTACTACAGGAATTATCCTGCAAAGATTTTTGTCAGAACTCCTTCTCTGGCACCCCCTCCTCTACCAGGCACAGGAGAAAGAACCAGGAGGCAAACCTTCTCCAGACCTGTTACCTCACAACCTACTCCAAGACTGCATTTTCAGGATAGAAGTGCACCCAACAATGCGTGACTGCCTTCTCCATCTACCTTTGTCAGCCAGATTTCCCTTTTGGAAAAAACATACTGGCCATCATTCAAAATGGATACTTCCTTTCTTGGAAGGAATAACTCATCCCAAGGCCCATCCCCTTTCCACCCAAAAAACAAATCAACCTCTTTCATCACATTCTTCTAGACCTCCTAAGATTAGAAATAATAGAACCTGTTCCTCCAGGGCAAGAAGGGAAAGGATTTTACTCAAGACTTTCTGGTCCCCAAAAAAGATGGGCCTTGGAGACCAATACTAGGTCTGTCCTTCCTAAACCAGTTCCTAAAAGTACCGTCTTTCAGGATGCTGTCCCTTCAAACTCTTCTCCCTTTAATCCCAGCCCAGGCCTACATGGCCACTCTAGACCTAAAAGCAGGCTTATCTCCATATTCCCATAAAACCCACCAACAGAAGATTATCACATTTTACTGGACCCTGCTCTCATTTTCAGTTTACAGCCTTGCCTTTTGGTTTGTCTACTGCACTCAGGGTATTTACAAAATGCCTAGTCCCAGCCATTGCTTTCTGCAGGACCAAAGGTGTCCAAATCTATCCATACCTAGATGACATTCTCCTTCTAGCAGAAACAGAAGACCTCCTCCAAAATTATCTCAGGTTCACCACTTCCCTTCTACAAAACCTGGGTTTCACCCTCAACTTAAACAAATCCTCCTTACTTCCGCAGCAAGACAAAATCTTTCTGGGCTGCAGGATCAGGGTAGACCTGATGCAGGCTTTTCTACCCCTGGACAAAGTCCTGTTACTCTCCAGTCACTTCCACAACCTTTTACTAGCTCTTCAAATATCTGCAAAACAATTCTGCAACTCCTGGGGTTGATGACAGCCACCATCCCTATGTTTCCCCTTGCAAGAATGCACATAGGAAAGTTCCAGTGGTACCTGAAAAATGTGTGGTCACACCACCAACACTTCCCAGAGAAACAAGTTCCCATTCTGCCCTGTCTCAAAACAAAACTAAGGTGTGGATTCAACCAATCCTTCACAACCCAGGACAACCACTTCAGATCCCCTCCCCAACCCATCTTATGCATACAAATGCATCAGACCTAGGGTGGGGAGCCACCTGCAAAGGTTTCAGGGTACAAGATACATGGAATCCTACCCTTCAAAAGAAGCACATCATTGTAAGGGAAATGACTGCAGTTCTTCTGGCCCTGGAGGCTTTCCTTCGTATTTCCCAACTGTGCCCCCTTGAAATATTCACAGACAACACCACAGTAATGTAATATTTCAACAAACAAGGTAGAACCAGAGCTTACCTCCTATCCAGGATAAGACCTCTCCTCCAGGCACACCTTGACTCCGCAGGCCTCATACTTCCCCTCTCAGGACAACAAGCAAGCAGATATTCTCAGCAGAACATATCTCTACAGCACGAGTGGATGTTGAACAGGGAGACCTTTCTAGACATTGTCCATCTGTGGGACACACCTCAAGTGGATCTGTTTGCCTCCCCCCAGAACAGACAATTGAAGAAATTCTGCACCAAGGATCACGCACCACTTGCCTGGAGGGTGGATGCCTTCAGCATTCCTTAGAAGGGACTGTTTCTGTAGGCTTTTCCACACTTCCCATTAATCCAAAAGGTTCTACTGAAAATCAGGAAGAACAAACCAAAAATCTTGCCGGTGACTCCCTACTCTCCAAGGGCAACACTGTTTCCTGCTACTTCTCTCACTAGCCAAGGGCAGTCACCACAAGTTATGCCACAAGGTGGACCTAGTTACACAGCAAAAGGGAACTCTTAATTCACCCTCACCAATAGATGTTAGGCCTAACACTCTGAGTGATAAACGTCTATTCCCTTTCAGATATCACGACTGAGAGGACATGCTTACAGTCGTAAAGGAGGCCAGGAAACCTGCTACTAGGAAATCATATTTGTCAAAATGGGAGAGATTCTCCAAATGGTGTCTCCATAAGGACAGGGGCCTCAGCCAGGCAGACTCATCCCTAGTCCTTGCCTGTGTGTGTGAACTCATTAAGGATGGCCTTTCATACTCTTTAAGTGAAAGTTCACCTTTCAGCCATTTCAGCTTGTCTACCTCTAGATCCCCGTTTGCTTTCCAGGCCGGATGTAAAACTTTTCCTGAGAGGCCGGATGTAAAACTTTTCCTGAGAGGCCGGATGTAAAACTTTTCCTGAGAGGCTGGATGTAAAACTTTTCCTGAGAGGGGTCTTATACATCAGACCACCTAGAAAACTCATCCCACCACCCTGGGATCTCAACTTTGTTCTGGAAAAACTAACACTGGCCCCATTTAAGCCAGCTAGCTCTGCTACTTTACAGACGTGTACATGGAAGACTGTTCTGCTGCTTCCGCTAAGAGAGTGTCAGTTACAGGCTTTCATGGCCTGCACCCCTGCACTACCATTTACAAGGCACTAACCCTTCCTTCATGCCTAAAGTGATCAACAAACTATCCTTAAATCAATCCATTCACCTACCTACCTTCTTCCCCTCTCCAACTAACAATAGTGAGAGGATTCTCCATTCCCTGGATGTACACAGACAACTTAGATTCTACCGAGACAAAACTAAAACCTTCAGAAAATCTCACCAGCTATTTTTCTCCTTCCACCCCAGGGCTCTTTGCAAGGCAGTCTCCAAACAAAACTATTTCTTGTTGGATCAGAAAATCCATTTCCTTCTGCTACTCGCACCATGGCAAGTACTTGCCCCAAGGGGTGAGAGCTCACTCTACCAAGAGGCATGGATACTTCCAAAGCCTTCCTCAAAGGGCTAGACACAGCATCTATTCTGGAAGCAGCCACCTGGTCCACAATTTACATCTTCACCGAACACTACAAATTGGACCACGTCTCCAGAGCCAGGGCAGATTTTGCTTGAGCAATCCTGCAGGGGGTTCTGGAATCTTCCACTTCTACCTCCACCCTTCACTCTAATTAAGCTGTGGTACTCTCCCACACTAAGAATACTGCAACATAGGAATAGAAGGACATAGAATAGTTGTGTAAAATCTTACCATAACCGTAGATGTCCTTCTTTTCCATGTTGCAGAATTCCTTCCCTCCCTCTAGCCCCCTGTTTTTAGTTTGTACTATGGACATAACTCTTGGGCACTAGGAAGCTGTACCGTTCAAGAACTGTCTAGCCAGCATATGACACTTCTGGCTGACATCACTTGTTATGCTCTTTGGGATTGTCTGACTGGCGTTCAAGTTCTGAGGTCTGTGCATGCAGACATCACATTTAAAGTCTCTGGTTTATGGCCCTACATGTGACGTCCCATGCACCTACAGCAGCCAAGCTTAAGCTTTTGTATAGGAGCAGATGTTCGGGTCGCCTGAGGCGGGGAATCCCACACTAAGAATACTGCAACATGGAAGAGAAGGACATCTATGGTTATGGTAAGATTTTACACAACTATTCTTTATAAAGTAAACCTGGAAAATGTCAAAATTTACCGTACCAGTATTAAAATTTTTTTGTTGGGGGGGGGGGGGGGTATCACCCACCTGCAGATGCCAACACCCCTGCTACTGTGCTAACTTCTACATTGCTTTACCTAAGATACTGCTGAGTAAGACTTGGATAGTCCCCCCTTTTCGCACTTGGTTTCTTTGTTTTGATGATCTCCGCTCTGAGGCATGGAGTTGCAGTATTTCTCTGTAGTGGATTGCCTTGGTCATTAATGGCACTGAGAATGTTGTCTGTTGTAAAGAAGAAAGAAATGCTTCTTGGCACGTGTAAATTGGCCTACATGAGTGCGATCTAATTTTTTTCATTTATTCTGCTGAAGAAGCAGTACTCTAAACTCTCACTAAAAACTTTTTTCCTCACTTAATAGACTTCATAAAAACAAGTTGTTCTAATTACTTTTATTCAAAATGATATAGTAATGTGGCTGCAGTTAGTATAAACATACATGCATAGAATACACAGCTTGTTAGATTCATCATTTTAAAAGTCAAGATTCCATCTAAGTTGACCTTTTGGTAAAAAGGCCCTTTTTATGGCATGATGTGAGGGTTTTTCCTTGCTACATGATGAATTTGTTTCCATAGACAGCAGTTGTGCTTACATAGTGCCCTTAAGCAGAAGACTAATGTGTGTGCATGGTCAGAGTTTCTGCAGTCCTGTATGTTGTATGTCATTGTAAGAGAAGATGGGGGTATAATCAAAAGGAAATGCTTTCCCTAATGCTCTTAGACAGTCGTCTACACCCAAGCTGCCTGTAATCAGTAAAGCACAGTTTTACTCTTTCTAATGGGAGACATTTTCCCATGGAGATATACTAATGGTCAACAAAACTTCTGTGAGGTAGGTGACCTGACCTAAAGTCAGGCATGGCTAGAAGAGTGAAACTGAAAAGTACACTGACTTTTGTTTTCAGTTTGGAGGAACTTGTAGCCATCTACATTAGATAGTAACAATAGTTTTCTAGGGCATTACAGTTTAGGTAGAGTTGACCCCAGAGACCATGATAGGTTTTTACACATGAAAATTGTTGCAGTTCTGAGCTGTCTTAAAAGGTGACCTTTCATGCAGTGATTTAATGATTAGAAATAACTCTGGTTGACCCCTGTCTTAGTAAAGTGTTGCCATGTTAATTTGGTAATGAGCCAACTGGTAGATGTAGATGTTTTTCCTTGTCACTGTTGCAGTGTTCTTTAGTTCTGGGATATTTTGCAGAAGATAGCCTAATGTCTAGCCAGCTTACCAAAGTCTTTTACTCCTTCCAGACATTGTACATCTGATGTGTCCTATGTGCAAGGCGTAAGGTACATATGTGACGTACGGATACCTAGTCCCCATAATTTCTTTGCCGCCAGTTCAAAGGCTACTTCTGAAGTATGTCTATAGTCTCCAGTTTCCTTCCTTTAGGATATATCTTCAGACACTTTTTTCCCCGTTTTGCTTTCCCAATCTTTTCTAGTATCTCTGGATGTGAAGGACACTTGTCTTCATATTCCTGTTCACCCTCTATTCAGGAAGTTTTTAGGTTCTCTGTTTCTTCCTCTGTTTATCAGTTATGTGCTTTGTCTTTTGATCTATGTACAGCTGTGGGGGGCATTTATGAAATGTCTGGCCCCTGTGGTAGTCGTCTGCAGCTGTCAAGGAATTATAATATGCCCTTATTTCAATGACTTTCTAATTAAAGTTCCCTCCCTCTCAAAATTCTCTTGCTTTAACATCTGCACTTCACCATGCTCCTGCTGGCACAGAGTGGGATTCACTCTCAAGCACAAAAAGTGTGTACTGAGTTCCTGTCAGGACCAAGTGTTTTTGGGTTGCAGGATTTAGACTTCCCCAATGTTGGCTGGCCTCCCAAAGTTCTCTCCTTAACTTTTTTTTTCTCTCCTTCCTCTTTCAGCTCTTCCTGCAAGGGAAGTCCTCTGACCCCAGGGTATGTGACATCCACCACTTCCATGGTTCCTTTTGCAAAAATCCACATGAGGAAATTTTATTGGTGTCCCAAAATTTTTTGGCTTCAGCACTGACGCAGTCTGGAGTATCTGGCCCCTCCCTTAACTCAGGCTTGAACTCCGATGGTGGATTCATCAGATTTCCATAAATCCAGGTCTGCCTTTCCAGGTTACTCTCCCTACTCAAGAGCTGCACACATACTATTTAAGGCTTGTAAGCTTCCTCTAACAACCTGAAAGTCCATTGTCTTTGGTCCCTTCAACAGCTGTTGGACCATATGAACATCAGTGATGAGGGCCCTAATCGTAGCTCTTCAAGGCCTTTCACTCCCTTTGAGTTCTGGGTCCCCTAAAGGTTTTTACAGACAGTACGACAGTCGTGGTACATCAAGCAAGGGGGCACAAAGTCTTGCCTTCTTTGTAGGTTGACTCTTCAGGCTTGGGATTCTGCAGTCCACCATCACATGGTTCTACAGGCTAGTGTCAAACTCTTCAAGCAGGTCAAGGATGCATACTCACAAATAGAGACTTCACAGGAAGGTTTGTCTGGACGTTATACTGAGGTAGGGTACTCCTCAAGTAGATCTGTTTGCCTCCCTGTTCCAGAGTGCCAAGTCATTTGGCTTGGAAAGGGGATACCATATATTTTTCTTGGAAGGGGATGTTTCTGTATACTTATCCTCCTCTATTTCCCAGTGTCTTGCACAAGACCGTATGGGACACACCCAACATATTGCTGGTGACTCCCTTTTGGACCAGAGAGTACTGGTTCCCCCTTCTTTTTCACCTGGCCAGGGGCAATCATCACAAACTATCTCACAGGCTGGATATTCTCACACAACTATATTCAATACTTATGAATTCAAAAAAGCCCTAAAAGAGAACCTACTGAACTCTTGGACTTGTCCCCGCCTTAACCAAAGCCAACTCCTTTTCTCTCTTTCTGCTTTGTTTTTACTTCACTTAACCATGTACAATCTGTTCTGTGTATGAACTGCTCATGAATACTCTAATGGGTTATATCCATTTGCTAAGTTAAGTACTCCTGAACTTGCTTACTTGCTCTTCCGTTTACTATAGTGACTTCCTACTACTTATGTATACTCTACCCCTCAAAATTTTGACTAATTTAATATCTCTGTAGTAAGATTTTCGATTGTATTTGTAGCTTTTTTGTATTGGATTCCATGTATCAATAATGTGTTCTGCTTGGAGCTTTTCTCCCCAGGCCTTTGCTGAAAAAGGGCTCGTGCCCGGTCGGACATACTTGGATAACAAATGTCAAAAATAAAAAAAAGAGAGAGAGAGAAGGGATCTTTCATTCACCGCCATTTGTTTACACTTAAGCTGACATTTTGTGGTAAGGTTTTGATTCCTTTCAGGCAGCAGTTTCCTGAGGACATGGCTTTGGGTTTTTCATGAGGTCAGAAAACCCATGACTAGAAGATCCTATGTTGCTAAATTTTCTGTTTGGTGCGTGAAGCAACACCTGAGCCTCTTTTTGTGTGTGTGGAGGAGGTCAGTATGGTCCTTTCTTGTTTGTGAATTGCTCAATGCTGGTTTGACATATTCCTCTGTTAAAGTTCATGTGCCAGCTGTTTCTGCTTGTCTGCCTGTGAGTCCATCATTGGTTCCTTGTTGATGTCAAACAGCTCCTGAAAGGGATACTTCGTATCAGGCCTGCAAGAAAATATGTCCTCCTCCTTGGGACCTTCATTTTTTCCTGGAAAATTGGCTCTGTCCCCTTTTGAGCCTCCCTTTTCTTCCCTGCAGCATTGTACTCTGAAGACTGTATTGTTGGTGACTCTTAGCTCTGCCAAGATGGTCTCTGAATTGCTTTTTTAAGTGCTAAAACACTTCTACATGAGCTTTAGCTTCAGGAATGTTTCTAGCCAAACTATCAAAGACAGCAGCATGCTCTTCTATCAAGATTTCGATGTGTAACACTAAAGAAGCTGTTTCTAGGGTCCTGGGAAGCTTTTGCATAAAGGTGCTACAGGAAGTAATTATCAGTCTACCCCTCTGTGACCATCTGTTAAGTACTGAAATTTTACCCAGGTGTTATGGTTTATTACTGCAGTGATCTTTCACACAGCTGTACTAACTGTGGCATTTACTCACATTAACAGTTGGACTTTGAGAAGTTACTGTAGCATTAAAGCTTCTTTTGCTGATTTTTTTGGATAGATTACCCCATGCTAGTGCATTCCTGAATTAAGGGCAGCATGATTGTTCAAGGGTTGAAAGCTCCTCATAGCTCAAGGGTTGTTGTCTGTATGGCATTTGCAAGTTCTCCAGGCACATTGGTTGCCTTCCAACTTTCAAAAACATGCTTCTGTCATGCTTGAGAAGGGACCACTTCATGTGACCATTAAATGAATACATAAAATATTACAATCTTTGCAAGTATAATAACTCGAATATGGTTCACCAGTTTGACGCATTATGTGCCAGTGTACTTGTATGGAATTTCTGGAACTTTATCAGCCTTATAGAGGCACATGCCCAGTGTAGGTTATGTATGGGGATTACTCACACTGTTGAACATCAGTGTCACTAAGACCACAGTTGACCTTTGTAGGGAATTAAAGGAATGCATGGTGAGGCTTAAAAAGGCCCTTGTAGTTGTTAGCCTAGTAAACACCTATGAACTTCAAGCACTCATGGCAGTTCCACCTTTGTTTTTTTCACAAGGACAGGGTGGTCTCTTCATTCCAGTCCTTTTTATACCAAAGTTGGTTAATGATTTGTCCTTGAGTCACTGAATTCATCTTCCCTCCTTTTTTCTTTCTCCACAGACTTCTAGTGAGAGAGTACAGCACACATTGGATTTTACATAGCTCAGATATTATATTGATGAGACAAAATGCATCAGAAAAATCTGAGCAGCTTTTTGCATCCTTTCATGTCAAGAAATGGATTTCTAAGGCCATTTCCTTTCGTTATTTTTATGGCAAGCAGTTTTCTTCTGTTCATGATCATTCTGCCAGGGCAGTGGCGACTTCTGGTACTTTCTTCTAGGTTTTGGGCACTACATTCATCTTGAAAGCTGTTACTTGGTCTTCTGTTCGCACTTTTACCAAACATTACAAGTTGGATGTCATTTACAGAGGCAGCATGGTTTTTGCCAGGGCCATCCTTCATGTGTTTTTGGAGGGCAGGTTTCTGCCTTCCTCCTCCCATAGTGTCCAGTACATTTTGCACTGTCCCAAGAGTTAAGAATACTGCAACAACGATGAGGAAGGACATAGTACAGTTGTGCAAGATCTTACCATAACTGGTGAATGTGCTGTTCCACACTGTTGCAGTATTCTTTCCCTCCTTCCTGCTCCCTTTTTATTTGCTGTTGACAACTTCTGGCCATGGTGTCCTTTTTCCATCTTTATCTTCTGCTTTGCTTTCTGAATGTGCATGTTGCTTTCTCTGGGGTTGCTCTGGTTCTCCTGGGACACTTCAGTTCTCAAGATAGGTGTCTTTGTCACATCTGTATCTTACACCTGCATGTAGGACATACATCTGGCATATGAAGGTGTAAAAGGCGTTTGTATACTGGTGGATTTTGGGCTATCCTTAGCAGGATATCTCAAGAGTGAAGAATACTACAGCAGTGAAAATTAGGACATCTACTGTTTATGGTAAGATCTTGCACAACTGTTCTCCCTCTTGAATGTGTTAAACCTATTTTGGATTTCCTAGGAGACTATTTTTTTCTGGCCACTGGTGGTCTCTTTCTTGGAGGATATATACTAGACCTTCCTTTCCCCTATAGCTTTGCTGTATTCAGAGCTGCTGCTATATTTACCCAAAAGGGAAGACTATGCCAGATGGACTTGCATTGATCTGAGCTTGTGTAACATGGTATATGCAGCTGAATTATTTATTTCTTTGGACATATTTAAGAAACTTTCAGCATTTGAACATGTCACCTGTAGAAGATAATTCTCCTCAATAACCTTAACCATTTGTGCACCTTATGACTTTGATTAAATGGTACAATTTAAAGTATCACTTACCTTTGTGCGTGCTTCAATATACTGTGGGTAGGGCGATTAAGTCTCATATTAATTAGGTTATTTAGATGGTCAGGGATGGGCCTTCCACTTCTAGCAAATTTCTGGTGTGTATGATTAGTACTGCTTTAAATGTGTGTTAAAACAATGGTTCTGGATATTACTTTGTGGCATAGGGCTTTCCTAAAGTTTTCAAGGTAGCAATTACAAATTGTCTTCTGGGGGTTTTGCTCTGTTTTATTAAGAAGTCAGGATATTTTCAGTTGTTTACAGGGATAGTGTATTGTGCAGTTTTGAGGTCCATGACATTTGGTACTTGGTAGAGGTGTCCTGGCTACCAATGTTTCCTTCCATAAGGGAAAAAGGACCTACCAGGCCAAGCATGGCGCAAGCAAAAGCACTACTGTGAAAGCACATAAGGGAGCAGTAGATGGAATTTTAAAGAGTGACGTAAGGAGAGTGGAGCTTTAAAGGGAAGACATGAGGTTAATGGAGATGGGGCTTGATTTAGTCATGACACAGTGAAAGAAGAGAAATTAAAGAACATACTAGTGTTACTAGGGTGGAAGATGAGACTTTTAGTTCTTTAGATTCATAGATTAGTACCAGACTAACTGCCCTTGCAGGCCATTTTAAGCCTAGTCCCTTGTGAGACTCAAACCTGCCACCTTGTGTTTTTAAGGCAAACACCTTAACCATTAGGCCACCATCCCAAACCTTTAGTAATTCTTTAGTCAAGCCCAACTCTTTGAATTCAAGAACTTTATAAATTCAGTTAGTACTGTCATCTTAGCCTCTTTTTCCATGGTCCCCTCTTACCTTTGATATTTTCCAGCATCAGTGTTTTCTGTAGCGAATCCTGTGTTGACGTTATGTGGTCGAAATGTTGTGTTAAAAGCTTTACTGTCAGGCCTTCCAGTGAACAGACTGGGATTATTTCCTTAAGTATTGACTGATATGAGAATTCGCAGACTGCAAGAAATACTAAAAAGTGTTCTGTAACACCACAGTTCAAAAGCCTTGATTTATCTGGTGCATAGCCTTGCTTGTTATTCGGCCCTCACAGCCACTTAATATCAATGGGAAAAACTTAGCTTTAGTTATGTGGGTATTTGACAATGTTATACCTTTTATTCTTTTAAATCTTATGCAGATTTGTAATAGTTCTCTTTCCAAGAGTAAGCATCTTTTTAATTTCTCGTCTACAGTCACTCTCAACAGAGAGAACTGTGTGGGGGGAGGGGGAGGTTGAGCTAAAATTTGTCCTTGCCTCCACTTCTCTGTCTTGTTGCAAATAATTGATAGGGCAAGTTGACTTTATTAATATGTATGAAACTGAGCATTAAGCCAATTTTGTGCTTTCTTTTTTCACCTTCATCAACACTTTCAGAAATAAGAGTGGTTTAATCTCTGCATTTCAGTTAATTTCAATATTTCTTCCATGTTTTGATTCCAGCAACTGAGCCATCTAACCTAGCACTTCATGTGATAAATATTTCTGTGCAACTTAAATGAACTTATGTACAGCCTTGTCGCATTCCTTTCCCAGTCAGGAATCAGTTAGTTGTTCCATATTTGTTTTGCATTGTTGCTTCCTGTTCTGCATACAGATTTCTCAGGAAGCCAATAAGGTTGTACAGGATCCAGTTTTATGTAATAACTTTGCCACAGTTTGATGTGGTCCACACAGTGAAAGCCTTTAGAGTAGTCAGTAAACCGAAGTAACTATTTATCCGATGCTGCTCTGTCTGACTTCAACCTGCGGGTCTTTGGATTTGACTCGCATCTGAAACTGGCCAATTCCATTACACTTCAAACTCGCTTCATTTCTCTTCCTTACCCAGAGCTCTGCACTCCTCACCTGAATCCGCTGATCTAGTTTGCTTCCATTCCAGTTAGCAGCTTGATCTTGGCTCCCTTAGCATTTCCTTTATATGTACCTCAACATACAATACAGGTCATGGTATATTACTTGGTCTCAGACTGTGATTTTGTTTTTCTTTGGAGTATTATTTGCACTTTTTTGGTGAAAAAACTCAAAATATTGCTTTTATGGTGGGATTTTTGCTTTCCCTTACCCTTAGCCTTATTATACAGTTAATTTAGTGTGCGTGTTTTTTGTGCATGTGTTAGGTAGTTAAGTATGTGGGTTTGTTGTCTTTTTCGTAACTTTTTCTGTCCGTTAAGACTTCACAACTTCTGGTGGACTTCTTTTGTTCCTGAGTCTTGGCCTTACCAAGGTGTGTATTAAGTCTTGTTTTTTTGTTAGGAGTTTTTGTGTAGTAGATTTTTCTTGTTTATTTTATCTGTGCCATATATTTCATATGGTTAAGGGTTTTAAGACATGTGTGCCTTGTGGTTATAAGTTGCCTTCACAGGATGCACAACTTCTGTGTATATTGTCAGGAATCATCACATCTGGATTCCAGTTGCTACATCTGTGAGGGGTTTGGGATTAGGGCCATCAATGAACTTGGGGCCAAGTTGGTCCTCAGGGGACTTCTCACCTCTGGTTCTAATTTTGCTCCTTCTGCAGCTTTGCCGTCAATTCTGAAGATTGGGTCTGAGAAGCACTGCCTGTGGGACTCCAAATTTTAGAAAGGGGATCAGAAGAGATCCTCTTCCTCCTTTTTCTGTCCCCTGTCCTTCCTACTTAGGCTCGCTGCACCTGAAGGTCCCAAGACTTTAAGTCCTCTGGCTGCCTCATACCGACACTGACTATGATCCCTCGGAGATAATCTCATTGGTGCGAACAATCAGAAAAACTCCCTATCTGATCAAAAGGTCCCCTTCTTTTAGAACAGCTGCCCCCTTTTTGCCTTCCACTACACTGGAGCTATCACTGGAGTCCTCCCCTTCCAGCTCAGATCAGTCAGATGGGGTTGTCCTTCTCTAAAAGTCTCTCCAAGCCACCATCAGTGGCACCAGCCATCTGCTTATCGAGGTTGTTGAGCAGTATTAAAACTTTTGATTTGGAGCAGCTGATAAAGCTGTTTTTGCAGATAAACTTGGGCCTTCTCTTCGGGTCCAAGTCTGGTGGTATGACCCTCTGCTCCATCTTCTTGACTTCCTCCCTCAGCTCTTTGGATCACAGTTCTTCAGGTCTAGCTGCTTTGCACCCTCTGGGTCAGATCTGATGACTTGACTGTCTTTGGTTCTGACTCATTCCTTTATCACTTCAACTCTTTTTTTTTTTTTTTTTTTTTTTTGGGGGCTATTAAAGCTATGGTGTGAATTTCCAGGTCTGGGTTGGCTATCCCTGCGTGGGTAGTCTCTTCCACTTGGAGCTTTGGCTTTAGAGAGCTCTGCTCCCAGTCTCAGTGCTGGGCTGTTTCTGGTATCTTTGGGTGCTGAGACCATCAACTTTGAGAGTCCAGCTTCTGCCTTGGTCTTCGATGTTGTAAAGAGGATGTTCTCTTCTCTGGAGAAGGGTTGGATTTCTCCAGCTGGTGTCCCTTCCTCTTTCTCATCCATGCTTGCGACCAGTCATCAGTCTGCTCCTAAACAGCATGCATCTGTGGGGCCTCCTTCCTGCGCTAGTGGTGCCTCCTCAGAGTTTCACTGGAGCGGAATGGTTTGGGGATGAGGATGTCCCTGAGGAAAAACCTTGACACCCCAAAGGAGTCTTACTGTGGATGCTGTCCTTGGAGAAGGAGGAGGTTCTCCTAAGCCTCAGTCTGCCGTTTTTTTTGGTGACTTATTGGAGCTGTTTCGCCAATCCAGAGGCTGGACCACCAAAGCCCCCCTCTCTGAAGAAGTCTGTATGTTTGGAGGCCTTCCATCATAGGCCCATTTACACCTTGGGTGGTTCCCCCTCTGGATACTCTTATAGACCTAGTGTCCTGGAAGGCATGTGAAGAACCTGACACAGTGAAGCCTGTTCCCAAGAAGCTGGATAAGATTCTCACTCCCCTCAAGGACCAGCCACATTGGAGTAAGGGTCTGGCCATCTATGCTGTTGTGTTGGTGGCTGCTACCAACAAGGTGGCTTCTGAGGAGACGACCTCAGTCTACACCTGAATAGAGAGTCTCAGGCTTTGGATTGTTTAGGGAAGTGCTTCTATGCCTCAGCCACTTTTGTTTTGAGAGCTCTTGAGTATCTGTCACACTTGACAAGACTTCAGTGTGATTTGGTGTCTGAAGTATCAAACAACGTCAACACAACAGTCTTCAGATACTTTGAAGATGCTGGAGACACAGATGTTCGTGTTTCACTGTTGCAGTCATCACACTTGGATTATCTGCCTGCAGGTAGCCCTCAATCGGCCCAAATACCAGAGAATTAGTATTTCTGCATCAGATGCTGTCGCTCCAGGACTGATGTCAGGTTGTCAGTGGTATAAAACCAGGCAGCCGATGCCATTACATCAGTCTTTCTTGCCGAGGAGCCTGAAGCAGAAGCAGTTAGCAAGTGCCGGATTGCCACTGCCTGAGTTTTCTTTTATGAAAGGAATCATCTTGAAGTCTTCTAAAGCGAAGTACCCCGTTGGGGATCCTTTTTTCTTGCTCTAACAGATGTCAGAAAAAGTTAATAATTGTCTTGCCTGTGGAAAGCAAATACCACAACGTGATGTTCATTCTTACTGTGTCACCTGTTTAGGCCCAGACCACGACGTACCTCGCTGTCGGTTTTGTGCCTTGTTCAACACCCATACAATTTGTCGGGTTCTTATTGTCGCTAAAAACTTTCATTCTCGATCTCCGTATTCCAAAATGGCTTCGGTAAGCCGTCTGATTACCAGTATTCTGAAAAAATGTAAGGATAAAGACAGAGACAGACCACACAGGTCCAAAGCTGCTGACGATGCTTCCGTTAAGCTAGTCACCAGTTCGCCGGTACTCAGTGAGGTGCTTTCACAGTCCCTGATGCCCGCTTCAGTGGATTTAAAGGCCTCTACCCATTTGGAGACTTGTTTGGAGTCCGGTATGCTGCGAGAATCTTCGACTATGGGACCTGTGGATATCTCTACCTTGGATGGGTCCTGAGCAGGCACCGGCTTCTGAGGAACATCTTCTGTACTGAGAAGTCATGGCTGGCTTAAGGAACCGACCTTGCCAGACCATGTCAAATCTAAGTTATTAGACTCTCCTTTGAACAAGGGCAATCTGTTTGGCACAAAAGCAGAAGAGGTTCTTAAAAAGATGGAAGAAAAAGTTAAGGGTTGGGAGGGTGGCTTAATGGTTAAGGTGTTTGCCTTACAAACACAAGGTGCATGGTTTGAGTTTCACAAGGCATAATTGGCCAGGTTTAAATGGCTCGTAAGGGCAGTTAGCTTAGTACTAATCTATGAACCTATGAACCTGTGAAGTCTAGGCAGACAGTTAAAGAATTCTTATAAGTACAGCCTCCTAGATTCAGTAGGCATTGCCCCTCAAAACACTGGTCCTTTCCAGCCCCCTCCAGGCCATCTGAAACTAGACCCAGGGGAAACAGAGCACCCAGACTTCATTGCTTACATCTCTGCATACCCTGAGACTGGAGTGCCAAGCAACCACCTTACGGAAAGAACTCACAATGACTTATCTTCTCCACTCCACACCTCTGCCCAACTGCTTGTGCCCCTAGGAAGAAAACTTTCCCTTCATGCAAAAAACTGGATGTCCATCACAAAAGACCAATGGGTCCTCAACATTGTATCCCGGGGGTACAAATTTGACTTCCACACTCTGCCAACCCCAAAAGGGTTCCCAGAACATCCTCCAAACCAGTGGGCAGAGGCACAAAACCAAGTCCTATCCCTGCTCTCTATCAGGGCTATTCAACCAGTTCCAATGGAACAGACAGGTCAAGGATTCTACTCCAGACTTTTCCTGGTACCCAGAAAAGAGGGCTCCTGGCTCCCCAATCCTGGATCTTTCAATTCTCAACACCTTCCTGGTGGTACCAAAATTCAAAATGCTTACCCTGCAACAGCTTCTACCTATGCTAGCCAAGGATGCCTGGTTAGACACCCTAGACTTAAAAGAAGCCTATCTGCACATCCCTATAAGGGAGCCATGCAGGAAATATCTACGTTTCAGGGCTGGATGTATGCATTATGAGTTCTCTGCACATCCCTTTGGCTTATCCACTGCTCCCAGAGTATTCACAAAATGCCTGGCTCCAGCCATTGCTTACTGCAGGCAGAGAAATATCCAAATTTACCCATACTTGGATGACTGCCTGATATAGGCGGACAGTCAGGAATTGCTGTTGCAGCACCTGACATTTGTAAAAAAACCTTCTCACATCCCTGGGGTACACCATCAATGAAAAGAAATCAAAACTAGTGCCCAATCAAAAGATTGTATTCCTGGGAGCAGGCTTGGACACAGCATCCCAGATGGCATTCCTCACTTCAGAAATACAAGTCTAACTGACAGCCTATTTCAAACAAATGGCCACCAAAACCCAGCTATCCGCAAGGAAAATCCTGCAGGTCCGAGGGTTCATGGCCTCATGCATCCTGCTAATTCCATATGCCAGACTGCATATAAGGAAACTTCAGTGGTACTTAAAAAGTCTTTGGTGCCAACATTCTCAGGACCTGGAAACCATCATTCCTGTCATACCCTGTATAAGGACAGAGTTTCTTTGGTGGGCAGCAGCATGCAACCACAACAAGGGACTGACCCTTACTCCACCCAGACCCTAACCACAGACTCATCAGACTATGCCTGGGGGAGCATGCATGGACGACAAATGCATTCAGGGCCACTGGAGCTCAAGTCAGATTCACCTACACATCAACCAAAAAGAGATGCTAGCTGTGCAGCATGCCCTGATAGCTTTCAGAGCCCTACTCTCTCCAGGACATTTACTAATAAAAACAGACAGCACCACATTTATGTGGTACATCAGCAAGCAGGGGGGAACCCACTCTTAACCACTCTGCAGGTTAGCCATGGCCCTGTGGAACACGGCCTTGGACATGCAAGTCCATCTGCAAGTTCAATTCCTGCCAGGCAAACAAAACTCCCTGGCAGATGACTTAAGCAGAAATCTCATAGACCGACATGAGTGTCAGAGCCCAGCACCTTCAGTCTTCTGATTCAGAAATGGGGGACCCCAGAGGTGGATCTCTTTGCCTCCCCCTGCAACCAGCAGCTCAGCATATTCTGCACCAGGAACCCTCACAGCAGAGCCTGGAAAGTGGATGCCCTATCTTTTCAGTGGGTAAATCTCTCAATCTATTCCTTCCCACCTCTGTCCCTTCTCCCAAGAGTATTACTCAAAATAAGACTTGACAGACCAAGGACAATTCTGATTGCCTCAGACTGGCCATGCCAGCACTGGTACCCACTCCTGCACAGCCTGACACCAATGCCACCTTGGCACCTACACCAGAACCCAACCCTGCTCTCTCAGCAGGAGGGACAGATTTTGCATCTGCAAATGCAAACCCTAAATCTTGCAACCTGGCTTATTCCTTGAATTGTCCCTCAGCAACCCTAAGCAAACAGGTGCTGGGCATCATTCTTGAAGCCAGAAGACCCAGTACAAGAAAACATATGCTGATAAGTGGAAAAGGTACTGCTCCTGGGTTCAATCTAAAGGAGAGGAAACAACTCTGCCCTCTCTGCCTCTAATCCTGGATTACTTAGTAGATCTACTCCACAAAGGCCTGTCCTTCTCCTCCATTAAGATACATGGCTCAGCCATTTCGGCTCATTACAACACTGAGCCACCTCTCTTCTCACACCCTCTTATCAATCAGTTCTTGAGAGGGGCAAACAACTTAAGGCCGCTTAGGAGAGCACCCACCTTTGCTTGGGACCTTTAACTTTGTACTGGAAATCTCACCCCCCACCCCCCCACCCCCCCTTGAGCCTGCATTGTCAGCAGAGTTAAAATTCCTTTCTTGGAAAACAGCATTGCTTCTGGCCATCACTTCAGCTTGAAGAGTGTCTAGGCTGCAAGCACTTATGGCGGTGGAACCCTTCATTATTTTCCATGCTGACAGGGTTTCCCTCAGGACAAACCCTTTATGTCTAAAGTGGTGTCCAGTGTGGCTCTCAACCAATCTATACATTTGCCTACCTTCTTTCCTAATCCTCAGAATAAAGGGGAAAGGATCCTGCACTCATTGGACGTGCACAGACGGCTCAGATTCTACCTTGATAGGACTAAGCCCATCAGAAAATCTGACCAGTTACTAGTCAGCTTTGCAACAGGGGCAGAGGGCAAGGCCATTTCAAAGCAAACAGTTTCCAAATGAATAGCACATTGCATCCATTTCTGCTACAAGCACCATGGGAAACCAACTCCTCAGGGGGTCGGAACACATTCCGCTAGGAGAACATCTACCTCTACAGCATTTCTTAGGGGAGTCCCTACCAGGGACACCCTGGAAGCTGCTACCTGGAGTTTTGTACACACCTTCACCAAGCACTACCACCTGCCTATCTTTTCCAAATCCATGGCAGGTTTTGCAACAGCAGTCCTGCAAGGCATTCTAGCCAGCCCAAACTCTTCTTGACTTCCTCCGCCCTTCTTCAGCTTTGGGAATCTACCCAAATGTGATGACTGCAACAGTGAAACAGGAAGAACATAGAACAGTTGTGTACACTTACCATAAATGTAGATGTTCGAGTGTATTCACTGTTGGAGTCCTGGTTTCCCTCCCTCCAGACCCCTGGTTTCTCTCTCTCTCTCTCTCTCTCTCTCTCCAAACTCTCTTTGCCTTTTTATCCCCCCTTTCAGGGGTATTGGTATTTACTTTTCACTGGTGGTGTTTTCCCCCACCATAACTTAGCTCCCTGTGGGGGGCTCCTGACATTTGGAACAAGGAAAAACTGATGTAATGGCATTGGCTGCCTGTTTTTATACCCCTGATGACCTGACGTCAGTCCTGGAGCGACAGCATCTGACGCAGAAATACCAAGTCTCTGGTTCTCGGGCCAACTGAAGGCTACCTACGGGCAGATAACCCAAGTGTGATGACTGCAACAGTGAATACACTCAAACATCTACATTTATGGTAAGTGTACACAACTGTACTTTCGCCATTGCGCTGCCCTTTGCCACTCCTCTATGGACCTTTTCAAGGAATCAGAGAGGGTAAGCACCTTTTGTGCAGGAAGTCGCAGCAGTCTTCCCAAGACGCTTCTTCAGAGGGTTCCTCCTGAGGTTTTGGGGGGGGGGGTCATAACAGGGCAGGTATGGTTCACAGAATCGGGGTTTCCTTTGGGTCTTTATAAGAAGGGCCCTTTCAGAGACCCTGAAGGGTTGCCTGACTGTCCTGTTCTAGAAGCTGCCTGGGATTGTTTGGCTGTTCACCCCAAAACTTGGGAAACCATCACCTGACACATGGGTGTTGAGTCGTATCCAGATATTTCTACATTCCCTTTTCAGAGATTCCAAACTTTAATCAAAATAATTTTGCAGACATTCCATCCTGTCAGAGACTGCATGTAGCTGTAGAGATTCACAATCTGTTTGCATGTAGTCATCCAGGAGGGCCCACTAGACTAATAAGGATCTGGGGTCTATTCCAGTTTCTTTTTAGTACTAAAAAAGAGCAAAGACCTCAGGCCAGTTTTGTATTTAAGCAGAGTAAATATGTTTATGAAAAGACCAAGTTCTGGATGGACATGGTGCAGTACATCTTACCTGTTCTGAGGAAGGGCAATTGGATGTTCTTGATAGATCTCAAGGATGCCTGCCATCATATCAAGGTAGACAGGTACTCCAGGAGGTTCCTGTGCTTCTGGCTGAGAGTCTGTCATTACCAGTTAAAGACCCTGTGGTTTGGTCTCACCACAGCCCCCAGGTGTTTACCAAGTGCATAGTGGTGGTCACAGCCTATCTCTGGCTGCAGAGATTCAAGTCTTTCTATACCTGGATGATTGGCTACTTGTCCCCACAAGAGCATTGCAGATTATGGCCGGGGGTTACCTTGCTCCAGTTGTGACCACTTGGGCATTACAGGGAGTAATCCCAAATTTGAGCCTTCAGCCTGTTGAAGTTTTAGAATTCATAGGTTGTCTCCTGGATGTGGTAAATCAAATCATAAGGCACCCAGGTTCAAGGTTGCAGTCTTAGTGCTTGGGCCTTGTCAGTACTTGCAACCTAGAAGCTCCTGGCTCACACAGTTGAGAATCTTCTATGTCATATGGCAACATGCACAAAACTGGTTCTTTTAGCCAGATATCATATGAGGGTTCTGCAATGGACTCTGGCCATTCAGTGCTCCTTATTTTATCCATCCAATGGACTTTGCAATATGGCTGATGGTGTGTCACATCCAAATTCATTGATGGCTGCAGTCTCCTTTAGTAACCATTGGGAGACCATTTATTCTTCCACCTGCCTTGGACATGGTCACCATGGACACCACCTTCCTGGGGTGGGGCATTTCGAAGGGAAGACTTTTTAAGGGTCCTGGTCATCTCTGGAGGCCAACATTCACATCACTGTTAAGGAAATGAGCATGATCTTCCTTGCATTGAAGACTTTTCAGGATGTCCTTCCCAGAGGTGTGATTGCAATACAGATGGACACTATGGCGTCTGGTATCTCAACAAGCAGGGAGAAAGTTCCTATTCTCTTTGCCAAACCTTCTTGGTCTCCTGACAATGGGTAATTTCTTCTCAGTGGTTTCTGATGGCAGCACACATCTCGGGGAAATTCACCATTCTGGCTGGCAGTTTGCGCTGGAGCATTCTTTTGCCTGACAAGTGTTCCCTAAATCAGAGGGTTGCAGCTGATTTTTTTTGGATGTCTGGGGCACTCGTGTTGTGACCTATTTCCTTCCTCATCCAACACCAAGAGCAGCAGCTTTTACACCTTATTTCCCCTCTCTGGACAGTCACCTGGAGGTGCTCTGGTGTTTGCTTAGCTCCCAAAACTTTGTCATGCTAATCTCCCAGTCACTTTACCATCAGAGTTTCTTCAAAAGGCAGCCTGCTGGATAGCTACCATGATCCTCATAGCCCCCTTTTGGCCTCATCAGGTGTGCTTTCCATTACCTCTTCTGAGGAACCCCCCCCCCTCCCCCTTGGGTACTGGATCCCATTCCGGATCTCATTTCTCATCCAGCAGGTCTGGACACCTCAGTCTTCAGTTGCTCAAATTAATAGAATAGTTCCCCCAATTCTCTCAATGGCCAGAAATGTCAAGCTTTCATGGGCTGCTGTTCACATTTTCTTCATCTAAAAAGTGGTCTACTAGAAAAGTATAGTCTAGTAAATAGAGAAGGTTTGTACTGTGGGCAGAATCTCGGGGACTCTACCCTTTCTCCACTTCTTTGGAATCAGTTTTGGATTTTCTTGCTGAGATGTTTGTCTGTTTCCAGTTTTTCTACAGTTGAAGTGCAGTTGGCAGATGTCTGTAATTTTCTCTTTGGCAAGGATAATGTGCCTCAGACTTTTCCAAGGCATTCTTCAAGGGTACCTTTTTGCTGTATCCCCTATTTCTGGAGCTGGTTCCTGTTTTGCAGGTCTTTGCAGACCCTCCATTTACCTTCAGCTACTTCTGATTTGACACTGTTGTCTTGGAAAACGTTTGTTTTTTGGTCGCAGTTACTTTCACAAGTGATGGTTTCAGGGTTGCAAGCTTCTGATTTCTCGCATCTTTTTTTTGTGCTCCTTGAAGACAGGGTTTCTCTTTGTATGACCCCCTTCTTTTATGCTAAAGGTAGCTTCTGAGAATAACCCCTTCTTTTATGCTAAAGGTAGCTTCTGATAATAACCGCAGCAGTTCTATTCATCTTCCAGTGTTTTTCCCACTTTCTGCAGTAAAGGTGAATACTTTTTTCATTGTTTGGATGTATGCAGGCAGTTGAGATTTTATTTGGTCTGCACTACAGCGTTCAGAAAATCCAGTCAGTTTTGTTTCCTTTTCAAAATCCAGGCTGGGCTTACCTGTGTCTAAAGTGACTTTATCTAAGTGGGTATCAGATTGTAATTTGTTTGCATATTGTTTGAAAGGTAAGACTGTTCCACACAAGCCTAAGGGTCATTCTACAGGGCTACTTCTACAGCTTTATTTTCTGAAATATCAAAGGATGAAGTTTGTGTAGCTGCTACTTGGAGGACCTCCAGTCTTGTTTCACATTATAAGCTGAATATTCAGTCTAGATGCAGGGCTTTCTTTGGCTCCACTATGTTGTGGAATATCCTTCTTTAGTTACTCCTGAGAAATTTGTTGTGCCTTGGGACTGTGTCCTTACAGCTTGTAGCCAGATGGAGTAGACAACACTGGATATGATTAAGTACTTACTATAACAATAGGTCAGTGTTGTCTGTCTCAGTCTAGTTTACCCCCCCCCCACACACACACACACACATACACACACACACACACACACACGTTGGTATGGTGAACTACTACTTTTTGTGATGACCAGATAGTGGAGGTAATCTTGTTCCTAATCTTTGGAGTCTTGTGTCCCCCTTGGTTGGGGGACCTTTTTAGTATATATTGAATGTGGTTATAATGGGGCAAACTCACTCTGAGGATTAGGGTAAGGATTGGGGGAATTGTGGGTAAAGAAGGTGGAGCCAAGCAAATTTGAAATGTAATGGAATTGGTCAGTATCAGATCCGAAGGCCTGAAGATTGAGCCAGACTGAGACAGACAACACAGATCTGTTATGGTAAGTACATAACTTTTGTTTCTTGAACGACCTTGCTTTCACTATTATCCAGTGGATGTCACCAGTTTGATCTGTGGTACCTCTGCCCATCCTGAAACTTGTACATATGGCAGTTCAGTCCACATATTGCTGGAGAGTAACTTGCATGGTCTTTCAGTATTATCTTGCTGGCACGTGACACAAGTTCAGTTCAATAATCTGAGCACTCTTTTTGCATTATCTTCTTTTGGGTCGATTGGATATAAACTGACCTTTTCCAGGACAGTGGCTACTGCTCTGTTTTCAGAATTTGCTGGCATATTCTGAGCAGCACTGCAACACTATTTTGCAGGATTTTAAATGGCTGGAATTCCTTCACTTTTTGCAGACTTGCCATTACCAAGGCTTTGTAGTGTCCATTTAATTTAATTCTCCAGGATATATGGCTCTAGAACAGAGAATATACAGTTGTATGTGTCAGCAATGTTCTTCTATAGTTCTGCATATGTAATGTCTTCTGTTAGGTCCCACTCACATTTGTCAATTGGCATGCCCATTTTCGCCTGGAAGTTTCCCTTCATATTGCTAATATTTTTGAAGAGATCTCAAACCCCCCTCCCCTTTTTAACTTCCTCTTCTGTGCACTGCTAGTACCTGTACATGCAAAGGCAGAGGCTGTGATTCTCATTGCATATCATTTCATACTCACTTAAGCTATAGTGCTGTGCAGTGCTTGATATGCCTAGGAGATTGCTGATCTGTAGTTTCTGCTGTGGCCTCCAGTTTAACCTCTCTTAGATGGTGTCCACGCAGTGGACTTGGCTGCTCACTGCGTTAGATGAGCTAACTGACATCAGCCAGTCATTCTCTGCCCCCTTTGGCCATCTCCTCCAACCCCTGGGCTTACTAGGTAAACCTGGGTCATCACCAGGGCTTCACTGTACTTCCACAAAGACGGCCAAAAACTGCAGTTTGAAGGCCGAAGCAATACATAAAAATGTTATTAAACTGATGTTCTCCGTTAACTTGCAATATTTTATTCACCAGAACACAGTTTAGTATTGCTGTGCTGATTGGCTAAGTTGTCCATGGTTTTAGCAAAATAATTTTGAATGTTTTATACATCACGAAACACTGGTTTTTGTAATGGCATATGTGGATTCTGCGTCATTTAATGATTGATACAGAGAGTAAAATATATATTTGCTTACTGATTAACTGGAGTAGTTTATCAGTGCACAAACCACTTTTCAGTGGCTGCCTGGAGAGAAAATCTTTGCACAGTGTATACATCATGCAGAGGATGAAATAAATGTGCATATTCTTTGCCAGCAACATACTGGGGAAAAAAAATGACCGTGAAGATCTTTGGTATTAGTTATGCACATGACAGAGCATTATGAATAGGGTCTGAAATTTTTTACCAACTTGTGTTTGAGACGTATGCTAAGAAATTCACCTTGAGAGTAAAACTCAAGGTGAATCTTAGCATCCATACTGAGAACACATAAGGGTTATGATCAGTAATACCCAATCATAATTTCTTTATTGTACTCCATGCACTAACAATTGCAGAAAAAGAGAGAGAAGTGTAGGAGCATGAATTGTTTTACTGGCTTTGAAAGCCGGTAAAACACTTTGAACAGCAGGCAGAAACAGTGTCCCTGTAAAGAACAAACTGTGTTAAAAGTTGTTCGACACTTGGTTCTGACAAGTTTTTGTTTAAAAGTATGATAGCATAAAATATATCTTAACAGCTTTTAAAGCTGTTTTACCTTTTTGCTGCTGCTTTTTGCTAGTTGACACTGTCAGTCCCAAGTGGGAGACCTGATCGTAATAGTACTAACGGGGTGTTTGACAAATCACAACATTCCATGAACTCTTCAGGTAATGAATATGTAAACACATTATTATATTATTTTATTATTATTTATATTTGCAAACATTAGAGTCCTATAGAGTAGAGAGGAGTTGACTGTCTTTCTTGGGGAGCAGTCCGTCTGCATCACTCCAAATTAAATCTTATTCTGATACCACACAGCAGCATGTGTGTGCTCACTTGTGTGATAAAGGAATTACTGGTTTTAGAAAACAAAGCATCTTTCCTCTGAGATTATGTAACCTTACAATTGTATTTCAAAAGTGAGTTTGTTGGGCTGTCCCCCTTCTTGCAAGAAAACAATGTTCATGTCACATTTGTTTTGCTGATAATGAAATGCTTAATCAGATAATGTCCTTTCCATTGGCTTCAACCTGTGGGGTGTATGATCAGATCTGAGGCCAGCACCTCAGACTCTTGGCTCTGAAGCTCTTACTCCCCTCCCATAATGCTGTGCATCCATACCCCTGACGACCTGACGTCATGGAAGAGGAAACAGCAACCGACGCAGGACCCAAGACTTTGATATTCAGGCCGACTGAGGGCAACCTGCCAGCAGATTACCCAAATGTAATGACTGCAACAGTGAGTACACACGAACATCTACATTTATGGTAAGTGTACACAGCTGTACTACCCGAGGCCAATACCTCAGACTCTTGGCTCTGAAGATGTTACTCCCCTCCCATAATGCTGTGTATCCCTACATCTCTTTAGATCTTTTTTTTGCTGCTCTTATTTGAAGAGTGTGGTCTCTGGAGCTCTGTTGGGATGACTATTTTGTTGATTTTATAGTGCTAATGGTATGTTATATTATTTCTCTCTTCCCCTTCCCCTGAAAAGTTAAGCTGTGTTTTCAGACTTTTACTTCAGTCATTTTTCTCTCAATCATATGGCTGCTTTGTGTGGAGGCCTGATGGCGGTTTCTCTGATTGAATTTTCAGAATTCCTCCTTTCCTTTGGCTTTTCCTGTTGGGATACTCTTTGTTCACACTCTAGTTAACCCCTTATCCTTAGTTTGTTGGGTATTGTTTGTGAGGTAGTATTTTTTTTTATTTCTGATTTCTTCTATACACTGTCAAAGTCCTTTTGACATAATGTCCGAAAAGGCTCTGGGATTCTAAACATGCATTTACTGTGGTCACAAGCCACCTTCTCAAGATTTGCAGCAGAGTTGCATTTACTGCTTAGAGGTAGCTCATTTAGACCAAGATGGTAAAGCTTGTGCCTTTTTTCAGGATCAGGGTCTTGGCAGATAGACAGGCCAAATTAGTAATGTAGGAGCTCTTTTCTGTCTCTCCCTTTGACAGGGTTTTCTTCTGTTGGTTCTCCCTGTCCAGCTAAGAAGTCTCAGAAGAAAGACAAAGTAAGAGAAAGAAATCCAGAAACATTCAGCTGAGTTTTCAGCGTCTGAGTCAGTCCAAAAGGCCCCAAGGCCCTCTGCTTTGGCTTCTTCTTTAGATCTGGCTACAGTACCCCCCTAAACTACCGATTCCCGGTTCTCTTTGTGCTAATGTCAGAATCACACCAGTCCTGACTTAGAGGTACAGAGTCCCTTCCTGGCTTTGGCACTGATCACCCTAGATGCGGAATATTTTCTGGAGCCTTCACTCCTTTGGGTCTTGTCTTCACCAGTTAGGGTCCAAGATTTAATTAATTGCCTGCAGTGTCTTGCTAAGTCTTCCTTTAGGTCTGCCACGCCCACATGGAATCTTAGGAGAGTTGATTTGTGCAAGCTGATGTGGACATTTTTGAAGACCCAAATTCATTTGGGGATCATTGCCTTCCCCTCTGCTCTGAGGGTGAAGATAGCGGGCCTTTTTCCCCTTTAATTTATTTCTTCTTCTGTGGTCCACCATTTTGTGAATCAGTGGTTCTGGATCAGACTACTGTCTGTGTGGTGCCTTAGTTGGTGTCATCAGTTTGCTGCCTTCGGCTTTGCTGTCTGCCTTGACGTACTTTACTCAATCTCTGCCTAAGCCGTCTTCATCCTGTAGTAGATGGCTCAGGGTCTACTCTGAGGCTTTTGGAGCTGTCCTTGCCATCCTGTGCTTCAGATCTGGCCAGGTTAGCGACTGGCCTGGTGGGGATTCGTCTCATACATTTGCAGATTAGCGAAGAACCTTTCACAGTTACCTGGCCTCAACTTTGCTATTTGAGGTTGTAAAAAGGATTATGTCCTGTTCTGGCCAGCTTCCAAAGCTTTAGTACATCTTCTGTGCACCCAAATCGTTAATCCGCTCAAGCTGAGCTGACTGTCAGGTTTTGGCACTCAGCCCTTTGGAACTTTCGTGATGCCTAAGAGAGCACTCCTCTGCTGGCTTTCAATGATAGGTCTACCAACATTGTTGCATTGCTGGGGAAATAAGCTTCCTTTGGGGGGAAAAGCATTCCACTTTAGTGTTTTTGTTGACTGACTTGTGACTTTAATTTACTTTTAAACAAGAGCACACTTAATCGCTTTTGTGATACAAAGTTGCTGTTTCTATGGAGAAAGTGTTTTTACTTTTTGTGATGGGGTGTTTTAAGTGCTTTTTTATTATGTTTTTTTTTTCTGTGAAAAAGTTACATTTGTACTAAACTGCTTTACTAACTATTGCTCCTAAACTTCCCTAGGCATTGGGCACCATTTTCAGCTTGACCATGGAACAACATGCTGGTTCTTCAGTCAGTCTGTCTTCCAGCCACAAAAAGAAAGACCGTTAAACAGCCTCTGACATTACGTTAGGCTGGTAGTTTGCTTCCACCACTGGTGGTTGACTCTGTGTCCAAAATTGGTTCCTCAGACCACTTATCTTTGGATCTCTCTGGTGTAGTCCCTACAGCCATCCTGGAACAAGGGTTAGACACATCCTTTGTGTGTTAGAGCACTCTTCGTGGGCAAGGTAGATCCACTTCTTTAGGCCTTGGGAGAAGAGCAGAGAAGTGCCTCTGCTTAGCCAGAATGTTATGCCCATCCCTGGAGAATTTATTGCTGTAAGAAATTTCTGTCAAAAAGAAATGGAAAACTGAACAAATGTCTTTTCCTGTATCAGCTACTTTTAGACCGGAGTACTTTATTGGGCTTAATTCAGGTTCCTGCGCAGGCTTGTGATCTTTTTTAGTAGGTGTTTCTGTTAAGCGAGAAAGGGATTCCTCTTTCCCAGAAGACATTCAGGAGGTTGAATCTGTAGGGAAAGGTGAAGGGATGTTAGTTTTTTCCACAGATTTCTGATTTGTGCTCTTGGTAGAGAGTGGTATCTTGGTACGATCTGTGAAGAGTTTTCTTTCCCTGAGATGATTTCTAGTAGGAAAACCCCTCGGAAAGTGGTGTGATTTGTTATAACTGGAATTTCCAGATTCTTCACCAATTCCTTTAATTTTGTCTGCTTAGGTAAGATTTTTGTCACAACCTGGAGTTTCCCTGACAGCCAACCTTTTGCCCCTAAAATAAGCAGACAGATTATAAGAAGTTCCTCAGTCTTTCATATTTTTGTACAGTAATCCCAGACTTGACCCAGCAGCTGTTGCTTTAGTGAATCCATTTGCTGCTAAAC